>NC_042999.1:163133327-163433327 GCF_006345805.1 Octopus sinensis | reverse complement strand
GGAAAAACAATTATATATACTCAGGGCACAAAGATGACAAGGCGCATCACACAAGGGGAATAGCTCTGACGCTGACTAAGAAATTGGTTAAAGCATTAATAGAATGGCTACCCATAACCGAAAGATTGATACTAGTAAAGTTTAGAACATCTCATAAGCGGATTTTCCTTACAATCGTTATGTGCTACGCCCCAACAAATGATGCTGATGAATTAACAAAAGTCGAATTTTATGATACTCTGCAGAGCGTAATTGAAAAACAGACTGAGAAAGAGTTGAGAATGGTTTTGGGTGATTTCAGTGCAAAAGTCAGAAACATTAATTTAGGATATGAAGCCATTATGGGAGAACATGGTTTAGGCCAGTTATCTGCTGACTTTTGCACAAATAACCAGTTGATCATTGGAGGAACTTTATTTCCGCACAATGACCTTCCCAAAGCTACATGGATATCGCCAGATCTGAAAACGCAAAATCATATTAATCACATCTGTGTAAGCTGCAAATTCAGGAGATCACTGTTAGATGTTAGGGTAAAAAGAGGGGCTGACGCAGCCTCCGACAACCACCTACTATTTGGCAGACTACAACAGAAATTAAGGGTTTTAAAAGAGGAATGTAAGGTTCAACGAAAATACAATGTTGATTTACTAAAACATGAAGACACCCAAATAAAATACAGAAAAGTATTATCATGCAAATCAATGCAAGTAAAAAGGATGCAAGGCAACACAACAGAACACACTTGGTCAAAAATTAAGGATGCTTTTATTTCATTATTAGAAGAATTCGTAGGGTGTGTAAGCAAAAAGAATAAGATGTGTATATCACAAGAGACACTAACAGCCATAGAAGTACGAAAGAAGCTAAAGGAAAAATCACTATCGGCAAGCTTAGAAGTAGAGATAAATAGATGTCAGGGAAATTACAATCAACAAAATAAGAAAGTTAAAAAACAATTAAGAAGAGACAAGTGAAAATATTTCAAAAATTTAGCAACAACAGCAGAAAGTGCAGCTCAGCGCCAGAACATGAAAGAGCTGTACAACACAACTGAATTACTATCCGAGAAGAGAGTAAGAGTAGAAAAGGAGCATTTTGAAGATTTGCTCAATAGACTACCTCCAGACATAATAGCCAACATTGTGCCAAGAAATTTGGATCTTAACATCAGCCTTGACCCACTGTCCAAGTTTGAAATAAGAAAGGCTATACAATCCCTCAAGAATGGGAAAGCGGGAGGTGTAGACAACATTCCAGCTGAAGCAATGAAATCAGCTATAGAAATAGCGGTAGAAATGTTTCATCCATTATTTTCTAAGATATGGCAGGAAGAAAATGTGCCTAATGATTGGAAAGAGGGACTCATTGTAAAATTGCCCAAAAAAGGTGATTTAAGCGTTTATGGAAACTATAGAGGGATTATGCTATTATCGACTTCCGGAAAAGTTTTTAACAGGATACTTTTAGAGCGGATGAGGACAGCAGTTGATAAATTGTTACGTAAAGAACAAGCCGGATTTAGGAAGAATCGTTCATGTGTAGATCAAATCGCCACTCTTTGCATCATCTTAGAGCAAAGCGCAGAGTGGAATGCACTGCTTTATATTAACTTTATTGATTTCAAAAAAGCATTTGATAGTGTAGATAGGGAAGGCTTATGGAAAATTATGCAGCACTACAGCATACCAGACAAGTATATATCTATAATAAGAGCAACTTACCAAGGAATGTCATGCCGAGTCTTGCATAGAAACAGAGCTACAGATAAATTCGAAGTAAAAACAGGAGTTCGACAGGGCTGTATACTTTCTCCCTTTATATTTCTACTAGTTATAGATTGGATTATGAAGGAAACTACGATTGAAAGCCAAACAGGCATTGAATGGACAGATGCAGAAGCTCAAGAAGATCTCGACTTTGCAGATAATATAGTGCTACTTTCACAAACATATAGCCAAATGCAAAATAAAATGTCAAAATTAGAAGCAATAGCTGCCAAACTAGGATTGAAAGTCAACCGCGACAAATCAAAAATTATGTGCATTAATGAAGAAAGCAACGAACGTATTAAACTAGAAACCGATGAACTAGAGGATGCAGCAGAGTTTACGTATTTAGGTAGTAAGATAGCATTTTCAGGTGGCACCGACGAAGATATTAAGATGAGAATAAGTAAGGCAAGAACTGCTTTTTACCTGTTAAAAAAACGTATGGAGTGCAAGAGTAATTTCAAAATAAGAATTTTTAACACTAACGTAAAAGCGGTGTTATTGTATGGGGATGAGACATGGTGAATATCAGTTAAGTCAAATAAGCAAATAGAATCATTCATCAACAGATGCTTGCATAGTATACTTAAAATTAGATGGCCCGAACACATAAGCAATATGGAGCTATGGCAAAGAACAAATCAGGTTTTGATTAGGGAGCAAATATTTAAGGAAAAGTGGAAGTGGATTGGTAGCACAATTAGAAAAGACACACCAAATGTAGTGAAAAGTGCTTTACAGTGGAATCCGGATGGATATAGAAAGAAAGGTAGGCCTAAGAACTCCTGGTGTAGATCAACACAAAAAGAACTAGAGAAAGGGGACATTCATGGCAGAGTATAAGTACAGAAGTGACATGGAATTCAATTATAAGTGGCCTATACTCCGTGTTGGAGGGGTTAAAGGCAGAAAAAATAATTTCAATTAGCACCCTTTCAATAACAAAAAAAAATTTTAAGCACTAGACAATTCATTTCTTTTGAATAAATTGAGTACTTTTAAACTTTTATTTCAGTTAGAAAACTGACAAGGATCTATACAATGCTTTCATAGAACAATGGATGTAAAACTGTTACAGTGTAAAAATAATGACCATAAATGCAAAGATAATTTTTTAACAAAAGATATAGTGAAAGGACCCTTTTATTGTCCCCTAGGTTATTGATTAGAATACATTTTCTAATTATTTTTCTACTCTGCAGGCCATGCGTCACTAAACACCTATTCTGGAAGGATCTCTGTTCTATAATGTCAAAAGTGAAATGGAGGTAGTGGAATATTATAAAATAGTGTTGTATGGGGAAACTGTACACTCCTGTGATTGGCTAAGTGAAAATCACAACAAGTATAAATGAGCATGCGCAGAACAGTCTGAGAAGAGTGTCATATGTGCAGTCAGAGTGTACAGGTTGTAGGAATTATTGAATAGAGATGTCGTGGAGTGCTTGTTGAAGATACACAGTTGGAGAGTAATAAGAGAACAGCAGGAATGTTTGATATTATAACAGTTCAGATATAACAGTGACGATGAGAAGTCATACATCATATCAAATGATAAATGGAAAATAAAATGAACAAACCAAAACACTAAACACTGTCTCATACTAACAAAATGAACACAGTGATATTGGTAAAATCCTAAAACTGTAATTGATATAATGTACTAAATAAGGTACTGCAAGATAATATAGAAATATCATAAAAATGAAATAGTATAAAATTCAGAGGCAGAGACCTGATCTGCATAACTTGGAAAGGAGAAGATGATATTTCTGTAAGGTAAAATACAGTGGATTATAATAATAAATAAACATTTAGAATATTTCTATTTTTAATTATAAATCATGAGTAAGTAATGGGGTTGAGAATTCTCTGATAGAGAATTCTCTATTTCTATGCACAGAAAGTGGACAGTTGACTGATTTGATCCCAAAAGCCGCATAAAGACTCATTTGCTTAGCATTGAAAATGAAAAAGCTGAATGGAACTTATAATGTAAAAGCTCATAGGAAACAACTTTGTCATGAAGCAAAGTATTCAGAACAAGTTAAATTAGTCAGCCTCAACCACACCAACTGATATCAAAGAAAGAAGGTTTGAATTCAGCACAGCTGTCTAATGCTCAGTGGTACAATGCTTTCGATACTTATACCTACTCATCATTACTTATTACATCTATTTACATCTAGATGAACTAAGCTACTTGATTAGAATTGAACCATAGATTCTTTAGTTATCACATGATCGACCAGACCATCAGATGTAGTTACACATCGCTGGTCACAATGCGTTTGCATTGTTTTAGCCTTCGAATGATGCCACCCCGCTGGCTAAGCGAGCAGGCCAACAGACGAAAGAGTGAGAGAAAGAGTGGTGAAAGAGTACAGCAGGGATCACCACCACCCCCTGCCGGAGCGTCGTGGAGCTTTTAGGTGTTTTCGCTCAATAAACACACACAACGCCCGGTCTGGGAATCGAAACCGCGATCCTACGACCGCGAGTCCGCGCCCTAACCACTGGGCATTGCGCCTCCAGATTCTTTAGTAGACAGTCTAAATTCTTACTATTTGGTACTACTTTGTTTAGAGCCACTTACGCTTTAAATGCAGCTTGAAAGTAGACAAGTCTTGGTAAACAGAGTATGTACTGGTTAGTCAGAATGGCCTGCATTGACTTATTCACAACATAATCCAATTCCATAAATGGGCAGATAGGAGGAAATCTATAAAGCAAAATAGTATATTAACATTCATTATTATGTAAGTAAAATAAAAACATTTAATAAATGTATGTGAACATATATGTAAATAGGGAACAGCTTTTTTTTCAAGTTTCACTCTTTTTATTAAGAGTTTTTCATACATCTTTATTAATCCTTCAAATTTAAATTGGAACAATAGTGCACCTGTAGGAATTAGCTTTTTAACATTGCAAACCATCAGTTACATCCTAAAAATTCCATGTTCTTCATGTGCTTTGCAGTAATTCACAAAGCATAATTGGGATACTCTCTTAATTGATAAAATTCCTTAAAAAAATCAAATTCTAACATATTGTTTTTAATACAACACACACTGTTTTTCTCTCTCACACCCTCTCTCTCTTTTAATTTCATTTTCCCCCCTTTTGTTGCATGCACTTTTCCCTATACATGGGCCTTGTAAGCAGAGGACTTGCAAAGACTAGAAAGAAATTAAGTGAGCATACTTGACTAGTTGTGTATCATCAGTGTACCTGATTGATTGAGTACAAATATGCTGAGAGAATAACTAGGTATCAGATGTGGTGTACAAGAGAGAAAACAGTGATGTACGGGTGTGTAGTGCTTATGAAAGAAGACAACTGTATAACAAAGTGCAGCACATTCCAAGTAGGTGGATGAACCTGTGAAAGACAGAGATCCCAGAAGATATGGGATGAAGTGGTGAAGACTGATCTCACTAATTTGTCCTATATCTCCCTCTTTCACAAGCTCCAAGCAATCAGCATTTCTTTATGCAGCAGTTCTTATCCAAATGCATCATATGTCCATATCAGCACAATCTTCATTTTTACACACTAAATCTGATCCTTCTTATCTCTGTTTTTTTTCTCTCAGTACATATTCATTCACACTTCCATTGCACATTCAATTCCTCTATGCTTAAGGCCCATGTTTCACTATCATACAAATTGTTTCACAGGTAGTCATACAAACTACTCTTTGTTGCCAACAGTGCTAGTAGCTCTCTAAACTTCTTATTCTTGCTACTCTTCCCTAGCTAATTACATTGAGGTAACAAATGCAATCAACTACTTCTAGTGAGCATTATGCACTCCTCAGATCCATTGGATACATGAATGGAAAAATTGACTTTAAAGGGAAGATTGACTATAAAAGGAAGATTGACTTTAAAAGATGATGATAATGATGGTAACAGGTGGTCCTTATTAAATGAGTATGTCCTACTTATTTCTGACCTAATGGATTTGCCTAATTTTTCTACTACTTTAACTCTAAATTTTGCATCTATAATGGAAGGAAAGTTTTTTTATGATACTTTTGGAATACCTTCTTCCATTATAATTATTCTGTTGATTCAAGGAGTTGGAAATATGAAGAATGAAGTTCTCAGGCAGTGTAAAATTCAATAACCATTTATTCACAGGTGCTTTGTACAAGGGGTTTGCTTTCTGTAACCATCTTCCCAGCAGTGCATAGTTAGCCTTCTCTCCCATAAACGTGAGGTTCAATAACATCTGGAGACAATGCATGTGGTATCACAGCGGGACAAAAGTCCACTGTGAGATCCTGGTTTCGAAGTCTTGTTCGGCATCAGCGTGAGAAGAATGAGAGGGAAAATGCTGTTGTCTTTTCCTTAAATAATGGTTGCAGGTGAGATCTCATTTTATCTCATGTATGGCAATGGTTGCAGGCGAGATCTTTCTGTTTCAAAATGGCGCTGGCTTCTTTGTACCTTGCTACATCACTGAGTTCTTTCCAAAATTTACTAGCTAATTCACTTTTTGGGATAGCATCAATAAATATTATTTCTGATAATGTATCATAAGTCTGCCTCATCTAATTTCTAACTAATTCTTCCTAGAATTTTCCATTATTTGTTTTGATATCTCAGGCATCATATTTTTTTCTATGTTTGATTCTGCCTTTTTGTTTCAATCCAGTGACCTAAGCCACTGTGGCTTAGGTCCTGCATAGACACAAGAGCTCTATGCTATTCAGTACTCAGCTAGACTGCTTGTGGGCAAGGAGCATCATCATCATCATCATCGTAGATATAAATTCTTATAGAAGGGAGAAGTGATGGGGTAGGAAGGGTAGGTATACTTATTGCAGAGATGTGGGTAGATAAGGTGATTGAGGTAATCAGGTATAAGTTAAGGCAGCGAGCTGGCAGAAACGTTAGCACGCCAGGCGAAATGCTTAGCGGTATTTCGTCTGCGTTACGTTGTGAGTTCAAATTCCGCCGAGGTCGACTTTGCCTTTCATCCTTTCGAGGTCGATAAATTAAGTACCAGTTACGCACTGGGGTCGATGTAATCGACTTAATACCTATGTCTGTTCTTGTTTGTCCCCTCTGTGTTTAGCCCCTTGTGGGTAATAAAGAAATAGGTATAAGTTAAGAATCGTCTTGTCTAATGCAACAGCAACATTTATCTTTGCATATGTTCCACATGCTGGACTAGATTATGAACAGAAGGACTGTTTCTATGAGTCCCTTCTGAAGACCACCTCAATAACAAAGGAAAATTACCTTGGTACTGTAGTTGGCAACTTTAATGATCATGTTAAGCAACATGCTATTGATTTTATGGTGTGCATGGAAGTTTTGGCTTTGGCACTAGAAATGAGGAAGGAACAAGGCTCCTGGAGTTTTGTGATGCAACACTAACTACAGGATATCAAGCACCCAAGCCAGAAACAGAGATAGAGAGATACTTATAAATGCAAAGTCCTCTCCCATTGAGGAATGTACAACTCAATGTAGGTTAGTGGTTAGTGACTTTAGACTTAAGGGTGGACAAATGCAGAGACATAAACCAGTCTGGAAAAGGAAGTTATGGAAGCTAAAAGATCCATTAAACAATCAAAGGTTAGAGACATTCTGATTAAAGCATCTGATGAGAAAGAGGAGGTTGTGACATATAATGTAGAGGACAACTGGAAATTCCTATGACACAACCGTCTGAAGGCTGCAGATGAAATCTGCTGCTGGGATAAATTCTCTGCCAGAAAGAGAGTGACCTAGTGGTGGGACAGTGAGGTAGATAGGGTCATAAAATTGAAGAGACAAACTTGGAAAGAGTGGAGAAATGGAGGTAGCCAAGAGAGAAGTTAAGCAACAGGTTTATCTAACCAGGGTAGAAGCAGAAGGAAGAGGTTTACCAATGTCTTACAGTGTGAAGATCAGAGACTTGAGGTGTTGCGGATTTATAGACAGTGTATGAGAGAGAATCGAAATGTTGTGGGAGAGAAGTGTGTACATATGGATAATGATATGCTTGCACTCAGTAACTCCAAAAAGAAAGAGGCCCGGAAGGGCTACTATGGAAAGCTATTAAATGTGGAGAATGAATGGGAGAAAGAGTGCCTCTCCTATGTGAACTCAACAGAGAGACCAATTATCCTAGTTGACAGCAGTATGGTAGATAAGACAATTAAGGATATGAAGGCAGAGAAAGTCCCAGGCCCATTGGGAGTTACAGCTGAGATGCTTAAAATATCTGGATACAGTCTAGTCACCCAAATAGTTAACCAGATTATTCAGGAAGGTGCCATCCACAATGATTGGTGTAGCAGCATTAGAGTCAGCTGCTACAGGAGTAAGGGGGATGCTTTAGGTAGAAGTAATTACAGAGACATCAAGATGCTGGGCCAGGTCATGAAAGTGATAGAAAGAGTTATAGCCCAGTTAATTAGAAGAGTCAAATTAGATGAAATGTAGTTTGGCTTTGTGCCAGGTAGAAGCACAACTGACACTATCTTTAAAGTCAGACAACTTCAGGAGAAGTATTTGGCCAAGAATAAACCATTGTATGTGGGCTTGTTGACTTAGTGAAAGCTTTTCACAGGGTACCCTGCTGTGTGATATGGTGGACTCTGAGGAATGAAAAAGGAGTCACAGATATAGGGGTAGATGAGTGACCTGTGAAAGCTGTGCAAGCCATGTACAGAGGTGCTGTCAGTAAGGTGAGAGTTAACCAGGAGTATAGTGATGAATTCAGCATAGAAGTAGGCATTCATCATGGTTCAGTTCTCAGACCCTTCCTATTCATCGTAACAGAGGAATTCAAGACTGGCTGCACCTGGGAACTGTTATATGCTGATGATCTTGTTTTTAATACAGCAAATTTTGTTACAGAACTAGAAAAGAAATTCCTGGTGTGAAAGCAAAACCTGGAATCAAAGGGTCTTAAGATTAACTTAGTGTGGTAAGTAGCTTGCTTACCAACCACATGGTTCTGGGTTCAGTCCCACTGCGTGGCACCTTGGGCAAGTGTCTTGTACTATAGCCCCGGGCCGACCAAAGCCTTGTGAGTGGATTTGGTAGACGGAAACTGAAAGAAGCCCGTCGTATATATGTATATATATATATATGTGCGTGTGTGTTTGTGTGTCTGTATTTGTCCCCCTAGCGTTGCTTGACAACCGATGCTGGCGTATTTATGTCCCCGTCACTTAGCTGTTTGGCAAAAGAGACCAATAGAATAAGTACTGGGCTTACAAAAGAATAAGTCCCGGGGTCGAGTTGCTCGATTAAAGGCAGTGCTCCAGCATGGCTGCAGTCAAATGACTGAAACAAGTAAAAGCGTAAAAGAGTAAAGAGTATTAGTCTTTGTAAGCATGAAAATAGACAGGATCCTTCTCCTATCACGTAAATGGCCCTGCTTGATATGTAGAAAAGGCGTAGAGAGGAACTCCAAATGGTGTACCCAGTGCAAGCTATAAGACACACAAGAGGAATAATAGGAAGATTATCAGAAAAGGTAGTGTTTTGTATGTGGGAGACGCACAGGAACTATAAAAACTACAGATACTCAGGAAATCCATTTTCTCAAATACCCCAGAGGCTCTTCAGAGGTAGTACTGGTACTGGTGCCACATAAAAAGCAACCAGTACATTCTGTGGAGTGCTTGGCATTAGGAAGGACACCCAGCTGTAGAAACCATGTCAGAACAGACAAATCGTAATCTATCAACATCAGTGGAATTTGTAGCTGTGATACCAGTGCCGGTGGCACGTAAGAGAACCATCCGAACGTGGCCGTAGCCAGCGCCGCCCTGACTGGCTTCCATGCCGGTGGCACGTAAAAAAGCACCATCCGATCGTGGCCATTGCCAGCCTCGTCTGGCACCTGTGCCAGTGGCACGTAAAAAGCACCCACTACACTCGCGGGGTGGTTGGCGTTAGAAAGGACATCCAGCTGTAGAAACACTGCCAGATCAGACTGGGCCTGGTGCAGCCGTCTGGCTTCCCAGACCTCAGTTGAACCATCCAACCCATGCTAGCATGGAAAGCGGATGTTAAACGATGATGATGATGATGATGATGATGATGATGATGATGATGATGATGATATACAAGCTGTAAGAATTCAGCTGGACTCTTACAGATAATATGGAGCAAAGAATCAAGGAATTTGAGCACAGGTGCTTCAGAAGGCTGCTCTGCATCCCATACATGAACACAAAATTAACCTTGTTAGGCAACAAGACAATAAATAGGTTTGCACACAGGAGCCACTTCTTACAAAATGATTGGAGTGAAAGATTGATAGAAGAAATAATTGAAGAGAGACTGTGATAACTACATATACCTGCTGATAAGGAGATTGAATACATTGCCCAAATGCCATGGTGTGATAATACTGGAACCATGATAAAAGAGAGATAAAATGATAAGGTGGGGACGATGGAGGAGATTGAATACAGACCGATCAGATACCAACTGCCATCCCTTGTTACATATATAAAGTGTGTTACAGTGAATAGGAGAGAGAGTACTGTCAATCCTTGAGTATAATCCGCATTTTCCCCAAAAAATTTAAAGGTCAAAACCCTTAGTGCGTACTATATACGAGGTTAAAAATGAAAATTACTTTCTAAGCAATGTCTGAGTCTCTATTTGCTGTCTAGCAATTTTTATTCAGACGCATTTTGTGATGTCGAGCGCGAAAATACCTTAAGCTAAGCCTGAAAGCAAATTAAGTCATAAAAGAATCATCCATAACTTACAGTAAGCAACATTTAATAAACGTTATTACTCTTATTTCTTTATTTTCTGCAAACAAAATGCACAAAAAAGCTACACATTTGCATTATGTTATATATACAATAATAATAAAGGACGTTAGCGTATACATTTTTACAAACCAAGGACGTTATATAGACCTCCTTGACTCAAGTTAGAGAAGGGGTGCGTATTATACATAAGGTTTAGGCTTTTCAGAGGTACAGCCCCCTAAAATTCCCTGCGTATTATACTCAAGGGTGGACTATACTCGAGAATTTATGGTAAGTTATAGGCGAAAATGTAACAAAGAGAGTAGTAGATGAAGACTTAACATATATAATGGGCAAAAACCCACTTTGGATATATGTCCCAACCAAAGCCAACATCACCACCTGTTTAATGATTGTTTTGTGAAGCTTGTACCAAGAAAAAAAAAATCATTGTGGATATACATTCCAACCTCCATTACTACCATTATTATAACAAACATTTTGTCATGCTTGTACTGTTGAAAATCAGCTACCCCAACACTCCCAATATGAAATCAATCATAATATCCAAATCCATGCTTATTGGATGTTTTTATTGAAGGGAAGATGAATACCCTGTAGATCAGCATGCAACATCATGCCAGTCATTTATGATGCAGAGGACATCAGCTATGCTGAATCAAACAATAAAGAGAGAGAGAAAAAAAACATTATATAGGTATAACAGAAGCTAATTGAAGATGTGATTCTATTTCAAACATCTGGACAAATGGACAACCATGATAATAGCTGGCCAAATATTGTCTTTGAAAGATAGAAAGAATCAACTGTGACATCACACTGAGTACTGAAAATCCAAAATCCTAAATAAACAGAGCCAAGACAGGGCTGTATTATTCTCAGTTACCCTAATGCCTCCAGGAAGCAATCAAAGAAAAAAGGCCAGGAATGCTCACCAGAGGAGTCCTTTTTCATCACGACAATGCTCCAGCCCACACCTCAGTGGTTGTCGTGGCAACAATTCGTGATTGTAGATACGAACTTGTTCCCCATCTGCCTTATTGGCAGATTGTAACGGCCAAGAGTTGTAATATCTGGCTTTTCTAAGAAAATTTGAGTGAGAAGACACAAATTCTACAAAGCTTTCCTAATGCTTCTCTCGATTCTAAAAATCAAATCTTTACAAGATGTCTTCTCACAGACAGATATATACTAGCCAACTAGAAAATATAGCCTATGGACAATTAACCATCCTTGAAAAATCAGCTGCTGTGAAGAAAGTCTTTTCATATTTAAAATTTTTCCTTTCTTTTTTTCTTTCCTTTTTTTTTTGACATCAATATTTTTCCTTAATTCCTTTATCTTTTTTATTCTGTTTTTTCAACTTCCCTCATATCCCATTCCCACCCTTCCAGTCACTGCCCTACTTCCCTTCCTCAAGCTACTTTCATTTCTCATTATCAACTATGCCCACACTATTTCTACTAATCACCTCCTTTCTGTAAACTTCAGCTACTACTCTCTCTCCTCTGCTACATTCCATTCTTAACACCTCTCTTCTCTGCTATCATTCTCAATGCCCCTTCATATCTGCCACCATGTCCCACTGTTTATAGCCCCTTATGCACCTTTATATACCCATCTCCACTACTCCTACACCTTGCTACTCCTTCTTCTCCTCCTGAACCACTCCTATATCTCTAAATTTATTCCTCTCCATCTCTCTTTTACTCTTTTACTTGTTTCAGTCATTTGACTGCGGCCATGCTGGAGCACCACCTTTAGTCGAGCAAATCGACCCCGGGACTTATTCTTTGTAAGCCCAGTACTTATTCTATCGGTCTCTTTTGCCGAACTGCTAAGTGACAGGGACGTAAACACACCAGCATCGGTTGTCAAGCAATGCTAGGGGGACAAACACAGACACACAAACATATACACACACACTTATATATATATACATATATACGACAGGCTTCTTTCAGTTTCCATCTACCAAATCCACTCACAAGGCATTGGTCGGCCCGGGGCTATAGCAGAAGACACTTGCTCAAGATGCCACGCAGTGGGACTGAACCCGGAACCATACTTACCACACAGCCACTCCTGCGCCCATACTGATATTTCCCTTCTATCACACCTCCATCCTTGGTCACCTCTCACTACATTCATTTTAACCTCATCTTTAAATGTTACTCCCTACTCACACTCTTGTGAAATTATCCACCCTCTCCTCCTCTTCCAATACCCATTGTCTGTACCCTCTTTTAAGCTCACCTTGAGAGTCGAGAGTTTGCTCTGGTACTCCATCACTGCCTTCCTTTTATCGTCTCAACTATTCTCACCCCTATATATAATATGGGGTAACTATATATTTCCTCTCTAGCAGGATACCTAGCATAAATCCACCTTTCTTTCTCAAATATTCTCAGTGCGTTTACGTATTTTTCACTCATTGGTGATGTCCTGTACACAATATGTATTTTTCATTTGTGTGTGTGTGCATATCTTTATATATAAAAGTGAAGTTGTGTGTCTGTCTCCTATGATTTAAATTCCTAACTACTCCCACATTTTGCGGTGCAATTTAACCAAATTCGGGTATCTTATAGTCGTGATTCATATCGAGCCCTTCTGGGTATTAGCGCGTCTACGATGAGTCTACGATTTAAAAAAAAATTTACCATCATTTTTTTTCCATTTTTAATGCATTTTTTTCTATTTATTGGCTATAACTCTCTAAAAATGGTTATATAGTTATTTCCCTTACAAACCCGAGCAACGCCGGGCGATACTGCTAGTATGTATATATAAGTGTACAGTATTATATAGCATTATATATCCATTATGGCCAGTCTTACCAATTGGTTTCACACAGGATATTAAACCGGATGTTAGATAACAGCACAGTTACATAATACCACACGCTCGTCAAAGCTAGCCAGTATGAAAAAAATATGGTGACTAATCACTGCTATCATCATCATCATCATCATCGTTTAACGTCCGTTTTCCGCGTTAGCATGGGTTGGACGGTTCGACCGGGGTCTGGGAAGCCAGGGGCTGCACCAGGCTCCAGTCTGATCTGGCAGTGTTTCTACAGCTGGATGCCCTTCCTAATGCCAACCACTCTGCGAGTGTAGTGGGTGCTTTTTACGTGCCACCGGCACAGGTGCCAGGGGAGTCTGGCATCAGCCACGATCGGTTGGTGCTTTTAACGTGCCACTGGCACAGAAGCCAGCCAAGGCGGCACTGGCATCGGCCACGTTCGGATGGTGCTTTTTATGTGCCACCGGCACAGGTATCATCATCATCATCATCATCATCGTTTAGCGTCCGCTTTCCATGCTAGCATGGGTTGGACGGGTCAACTGGGGTCTGTGAAGCTGGAAGGCTTCGTCAGGCCCAGTCAGATCTGGCAGTGTTTCTACGGCTGGATGCCCTTCCTAACGCCAACCACTCCGCGAGTGTAGTGGGTGTTTTTTACGTGCCAGACAGAGCTGGCGAACGGCCACGAACGGATGGTGCTTTTACGTGTCACCGGCACGGGGCCAGGCGATGCTGGCAACGGACACGAACGGATGGTGCTTTTACGTGCCACCGACACGGGGCCAGACAGAGCTGGCAAACGGCCACGAACGGACGGTGCTTTTACGTGCCACCGGCATGGGGGCCAGCCGAGGCTGGCAACGGACACGAACGGATGGTGCTTTTACGTGCCACTGACACGGGGCCAGGCGATGCTGGCAAACGGCCACGAACGGATGGTGCTTTTACGTGCCACCGACACGGGGCCAGACAGAGCTGGCAAACGGCCACGAACGGACGGTGCTTTTACGTGTCACCGGCACGGGGCCAGGCGAGGCTGGCAACGAACACGAATGGATGGTGCTTTTACGTGCCACCAACACGGGGCCAGGCAGAGCTGGCAAACGGCCACGAGCGAATGGTGCTTCACAACTACTATTTCCATTGATATTTGTTTCGATGTTCATGTACATGCACTTGACTCGACAGGTCTCCTCAAGCACAGCGAGATGTTCTGGGATCCAAGGTACTTTGAATGGGCAGGGGCTATGCAGAACTGGTGCCGGAATCACATCTGGTTTGTAGGTGCTGTGAAAACAGATGAAACAAACTGAAGGGTTACATCAAGAGTTTTGTCCTTTGGCCCCAAAGGTCTCTGAGATGTATGTCTACAAGAGTTTTCTGAAAATGTGTGCAGGGATAATATATGTATAAGGTATTGCAGAGAGGAAATGGGGGTGTGTGTGTGCATGTATCTCTATTTTGATTTGTGTATGTTTTGTTTAAACTCTTTGTTTTGAAGCCAAGAGACGTAACTCTCAATACAATCCTTATTTAGTTTGTATTGTCTTTACTCAGAGCGCTCGCAAACTGGATGTGGTTTTTCACCTCCAAAAAAACAAAACAAAAACAAACGTCACCATATCTTTTTCCATACCTGATGAACATGCAATATTATGTAACTGGGCTGCTATTTAACATCTGGTCAAATATCCAGCATAAAACCAATTGATAAGGTCAGTCATAGTGGATAATATTGTACACTTCAGTTAATATATCCACTCTATTGACAAATATACAAGTGCATATTTTTTCTGAACTATGGATTCTTAAACAACTATATATAGATACATACATATAGATATTCCAAAAAGGAATTATTTCACTTCCTCTCAAAGTTTCTAAATTCATATGACAACATCAACAACAACAACAACATACACACACACACACACATTTTTATAAATCAAAATATCAACAGATGTTTCCTTACCTTAATTTACAACCTTCAAACATACGTGTTTTGACACACTGTGGGCAAATCAGGGTAGTCTTAATGCCATCACACTGGTCATGTTGAAGTTCATAGCTTAAGACTTCATTGAAGCCAACCACAGCAAATTTTGTAGAGCAATAATCAGTTAACTTATTTATTCCTGTTAGGCCCAAAGAACTTGACATGTTCACAATATGCCCATAGTTTTTCTCAATCATTTTTGGTAGAAATACTTTTATAGTCTGTCAGCAAACAAAGCATACAGAGAAACTGAATGAAAAAGAATGACATATTACATGAGATTTAAATGTGAAAAGGGTTCCATGGAAGGACAGTACATCATTCAATAAAGAAAAACAGAGAAAGAGACTAACATTTAATATGTGGTAATAAAATTATAATAAATGATCACTGATGGTTAAATTTTTTTAACATTTATATTATACCAGACTGGATTTAACCCTTTCATTACCAGCCCAGCTGAAACCGGCTCTGGCTCTGAATACAAATGTCTTGTTTTCAGAAGTTTTGAATTAAAATCTTCCACCAAACCTTGGTCACAATTTATGTTCCTAACACTAGCTGAATGATAACTAAGTTATTTTAGTAAATTCTTTGTTGTATTTAAAGTAATTGAAAGAAACACAGAGCATCTCAAAATAAATACAGTAATGAAAGGGTTAAACTAGGAACAATTATTTTTAAGCTAGGAGGAAATTATATTAATAATATACATCCACCAGATAATTATTTTGTGGGGATTAAATTATCTTACCCTATAGTGAAAATAAATTTTATCATTAATAAAGATAAAGTCAGTCTCATGCCTATAGGCTCATTATCCAGAGATTATCCTGGTTTGGAGGTCATTTAAGTGACTGACAGCACAAGAAACTTCCTCAAAGAGGACATCAGTCCATTACAGAGCTCACTCCCAGCTGTTGCTGTTCTTGCTGACATTCATATTCAGGTGAGTGAATTGGAGCAACCTGAAATGGTGAACCACCCGAGGCAGGAACACAACCCATGATCTAATGATTGGGAGGCCAAAAGTCAAAATACCAAGATTGTAAAACATCTACTTTGAAGAGATGGAATAGCTTTGTAGTATAATTAGTAATGTAGTTACCTAGCAACAGATAGATATGAGCTCTATCTGTGGTTTGTTGCTCTTTTAGTCTCAAACTGATGTACATAACATCTAATATCAGGGAATAAAGACATGATGCTTAATTGCATATCACACTTGATTGAAATAAATATATCTGATATTTGTTTCTTATTTAAGCATAAAGTTGAAAATTTTAAAGGAAAGTTGTGATGTTTGTGAAATTATCCAAAAGAAAATCAAAGTTGTGTCACAAATTTGCCTTGCTATGAACTTAGTGCTAATAATAATGTGTAAAGGATACAAATGTTCATAGGTGTGTACATTTATGTGTGTGTGCATGTACAATAATATAACATTTTGAAAATGTAAATATACTACAATCTAAGTAGGTTAATAAGATAAGTATTGTAAAGCTACTTATTATTTGATTAGTCAGTTGATTTCTTGCTGTGATAACCTTAAAAATATACAGCACATACATGTATACACATATCTTTTGTCTCTTATCTTTTACTCGTTTCAGTCATTGGACTGCAGCCATGACGGGGCACTGCTTTGAAAGGTTTAGTCAAACACATCAACCCTTTTTAAGCCTGGTACTTATCCTATCAGTCTCTTTTGCCAAACCACAAAGTTATGGAGACATAAACAAACCAATACCAGTTATCAAGACACACAGATATATATTACTCTTTTCTCTTTTTACTCTTTTACTTGTTTCAGTCATTTGACTGTGGCCATGCTGGAGCACCGCCTTTTAGTCGAGCAAATCGACCCCGGGACTTATTCTTTGTAAGCCCAGTACTTATTCTATCAGTCTCTTTTGCCGAACCTCTAAGTGACGGGGACATAAACACACCAGCATCGGTTGTCAAGCAATGCTAGGGAGACAAACACAAACACACATACATATATATATATACATATATACGACAGGCTTCTTTCAGTTTCCGTCTACCAAATCCACTCACAAGGCATTGGTCGGCCCGGGGCTATAGCAGAAGACACTTGCCCAAGATGCCACGCAGTGGGACTGAACCCGTAACCATGTGGTTGGTTAGCAAGCTACTTACCACACAGCCACTCCTGCACCTGTATCATCATCATCATCATTGTTTAACATCCGTTTTCCATGCTGGCATGGGTTTGATTGAAAACTGGGAAACTGGGGAGCTGCACCAGGTTTCAGTCTAATTTCTACAGTTTGATTTCCTTCCTAATACCAACTCCAAGAGTGTAGTGAGTGCTTTTTACATACCACCAGCACAGATGCCAGTTATGTGACACCAGCATTTGCCACAACTATGCTCTCACTTGGTTTGACAAGCTATAACAGGCTTCTTTAAGTTTCTATCTATCAAATCCACTCATAAGGCAATAAGTATAAAAAAATTACCCAATGTGCCACTCAGTTGTACTGAACCCAGAACCATGGGAAGCAAGCATCTTACACCACACCCACATCTGCACCTACATGTGTGCATGTACATTTTATAAGTAAAATAGTTTACACACATATGCATATGTGTATATTGGGTCATCCCATAAATAATGTGGTTTATTCAATTGCATGAACTAAAAGCTGGAGGGGGTCAGGATAAACTACCTGCATCAACTTGCTATAAAATCAGGTAGTAATTTTTCCTTGTACTTATTCTTAGTGCAAGTGTTGAAGAGTGCAGTTCTATTTTAAGAGTAATTTTTTCTAGTCTATCAGATAGATGGAAGAGCATTGTAGAAAATGAAGGAGAGTATATTTTAGATTAAAAAAGAATTATGTTTAACTTAGTTTTGAAAAATAAAAGAAGTATATAAAAAAAACGCATTATTTACAGGATGACCCAATATATACATTTATTTCTCAGCCCCCTTTTATTTATCAAAGTCCTCCAGGCCATAACAGGAATTTAAGTTTGTGTGTCCATGGGAGCTCCTCTACGCTGATGACCTTGTCCTTGTGGCTAAATCTATAATTAGTAGAATTAGAGAAGAAATTTCAGGTGTGGAAGTAAACCTTGGAATCAAAGGACCTAAGAGTTGACATTGCAAAGCCTAAAGACCTCGTAAGCAGGAAAGCAGACAGACTATTAACTTCTTCAAGGAAATAGCTCTGCTTGATATGTAGGAAATGTGTAGGAAGAAGTTCCATAAAGCGTGTGCCGTTTTAGCTACTGAGGTGCAGTGGAATCACAGGAAGGTTAACAGAGAAAGTAGTCTTTATATATGGTAAATATGCAGGAACAATAAAAACTAAAACCACACAGGAAATAGATTTCCTCAGATGTCCAGGAGGATTCTTTGAGGTAGTAGATAGTTTCTATTGGATGGGATGGAAGCACTCCATCGGTTACGACGATGAGGGTTCCGGTTGATCCGAATCAACGGAACAGCCTGCTCGTGAAATTAACATGTAAGTGGCTGAGCACTCCACAGACATGTGTACCCTTAACGTAGTTCTCGGGGATATTCAGCGTGACACAGAGAGTGACAAGGCCGGCCCCTTGAAATACAGCTACAACAGAAACAGGAAGTAAGAGTGAGAGAAAGTTGTGGTGAAAGAGTACAGCAGGGATCACCACCATCCCCTGCCGGAGCCTCATGGAGCTTTAGGTGTTTTCGCTCAATAAACACTCACAACGCCCGGTCTGGGAATCGAAACCGCGATCCTATGACCGCAAGTCCGCTGCCCTAACCACTGGGCCATTGCGCCTCCACGTAGTTTCTATTACCTAGGTGTCCAAATTAGCAATTGAGGAAGATGCTCTAAAAACACAGATGCTAGAAAAAGAACTGGCTGGGGAAAGTTGACAGAACTATTACCCCTAAGTAAAAGGCAGATTGTATTATGCTTGTGAATGAACAGCTATGTTAAATGGTTGTGAAAAATGGGCTGTGAATACAGAGAAGTAGATGTGAAGCCTTGACAAAAATGTATCTAGCATGTTCTTCCTGGATGTGCAATGCCAGTGTGTACGTACAACAAAGTGTGAATATGTTGAGAGAAAAATTGGGTATAAGAGGAATCAGATGTAGTGTGCAAAAGAGAAGACTGTGCTAGGATAGCCATGTGATGTATACAGCTGAGAACAGCTGCATAAAGAACAACCTCCTTGGGAGTACTCCATACTATTTTCTCAGGCCTGCTTCCTAGGAAGATATCAGGAGAAATAGCTCTCAAGCCTAAAGTAAATCAAAGAATGCACTTATAGGTAGCATTTTAAGGACACATTGTTGAGAGTATGGATGATGCAATCACTGTTGGACAGGCACTTGTTTATATATTCAGTCTTGGCCTCATTGAGGTAAAGACCTACACAATTTGAGGCTTGTTCGAGAGATTGTAAAAGAGACTGGGCATTGAAGAGAGAATCACTAAGAGCGATGTCGTCAGCAAAGTCAGTGTCTGTCAAGTATTCAGCTGGGTGTCTGGAACTTCTTCTAGGTTTTATTTCAAAGCCCTTGCCAGAGATGGTATCAACTGACATATGTAGCACGTAGTCAACGACAATGATGAAAAGAAATGGGGCGAGTGTGTCTCCCTGCAGTATTATAGGTAGAATAACAGCTTCAGCTATCTGCAATGTACACTCAGGGTGCAGTGTTGTTCATGCTTCTTTGGTATGCATAGTGTGTCATTTAGTGTCATGTGCAAGTGTATGCATGTTATTTCTGATATATATTTTAATGTGAAACATAATACTTTTGATTGCAAAGAAAGGAGTATAGCAATAGCTAACTGAATAAAGTTTTAGAAATGGTGTTGCAAATCACCAACATTCCTGTTTTAGTGTACCTTTAGATTAGAAAAGTCTTTCAAGTCTCCCTTTCTTCCATCTCTCCTCATGACAGGTAGGAGGGAAACTTGTCATGAGTTGTGCAGGGTGGCAAGCTGAAAAACATCTCTAAAATCCATGGTCATGTGACACAAATAATGGGAGGACAATTAAGAACAGATAATAAAAACACAAAAAAAAGTCTGATAAAGGCGGTTGTATAACTTACCCAAAAGTAAGCAAGTGTATTCACTTGAAAGGAATTTTCAATTTCTTCATCTGGACATTCCAAAAAACTTTTCCCAATCACAACACCAGCATTGTTGACTAAAATAGTAACATCTCCAACTTCCTTCTGTACTTTCTTACCAATTCTATAGATTTCTTTCCTTTCACTTCATAAAAAAAGAATAAAGATATTTGGCATATTTGAAGTTGCATAATGATGATGAGAATCAATCAAAGACAACAAAGACACTACATTACACTATATCATCATCATCAATATCGTTTAGCATCCGCTTTCCATGCTAGCATGGGTTGGACGGTTCAACCGGGCTCTGGGAAGCCAGAAGGCTGCACCAGGCCCAGTCTGATCTGGCAATGTTTCTACGGCTGGATGCCCTTCCTAACGCTAACCACTCCATGAGTGTAGTGGGTACTTTTTACGTGCCACCGGCACAGGTGCCAGACGAGGCTGGCAAATGGCCACGATCGGATGGTGCTTTTACATGCCACCGGCACGGGGGCTAGGCGAGGCTGGCAACGTCCACAAACAGATGGTGCTTAGACATACATACTCCTAATACACATACCATCATAAGAACACATAAGTACAACATAAATATACAATTTTTTTAAATAATGAATAAAATGATTTCTCTAATGAATAATAATAATTGTTTTTAACATAGGTGAAAGATCAATAATGATTGTTTCTAATTTAGGCATAGTAATATTGGTGGGTACCTTATTTTATCAAATTCTATGGGATTTGAACTCAGAATGTAAAGAATTAGAACAAATATTGCAAAGCATATCATGATGATAATAATGATGATGATGATGATAAAACTTCATAGCCAGCTTCTGAGTAATGGTTGGACGAGGATATGAGACCAACCGATGTCATCTATTTCCCAGTGAGAACCATGGACATCATAAGAATAGTAAGTGCCCATGCTCCCCAACACTCAGAAATGAGAAAGGGAATAACTTATGGTTAGTAAGAGCCTGTCAGTCATGGTTGGCAATCTTTCTAGAGATGGTGTCTCAATAAAAATACTGGTTGGTGGCTAACCTTAAAACACAAAACTCAATATTAAGTGAAAATGTGCAATACAAATGTATCAAATAATAGTGTGAATGAAGCTGGAACCAATGGTAAAGGCCTTTTTCCTGGCAGGTGCTCTGTGGTTGAGCAGTACAAGCCCAGTCATCATCCAGAAAGTGCTTATGCTCAAAGTCAGAAACAGAAAAAGGTGAGACAAAGAGGCAAGCCAAACTGTAATTGAGTGCTAGATCAGAAGTGAACATGATAGAAGGGGATTCCAAAAATGCATGAAATCAAAATGGGATGAAATAGGACTCTTTGGGAATACTTGCAGCAGAGGGAAATAAGCATAATGATATGAAAGAAAAGACAAAGAAAAAGTATCTACGGTGATTGAGAAAGATATTTGAATGAAGGTTGGATGCTAATAACATAAATTTGGCAGCAGACTTACATGCAATTACAGTGGTTTGGTATGAAACTGGAATTCTGAAGTGGACAGAGGATAGACTAAAGGAGTTGGACAGGAAAGCTCCTAACCATGCATGGAGTTCATCATCAAGGTTCAGACATTGATCACCTATACATGAAGAGAATGGAGGAAGGGGGCTAATAAATGTGGACTGTGTGCATATTGAACATGGGAACTTGCTGAGATATCTTACCCAAAGTGAGGAAACCTTGATAGTGGCAGTTAGTGATGAGGGCATATTGAAAGCAGAAAAAAAGAAAAGAACAAAACAAGAAGGATATGAAGAAGCACTACGCAAAAAAGGGACCACACAATAAAGTCCATGTAAGCGTAACTAAAATTGCTGGAGAACATAGGTAGGACTGGTCAAAGAAAGGAACACTGAAAAAAGAAACTGAGAGCACTGTACTGGCAGTGCAAGACCAAGCTTTGGCCACAAATTGGAGGGTCAGCCTTAGAAATAAGCAAATGTCTCCATTGTGGCAAATTTGTACAAGTAAAAGTGCTGCATTGGAAACTGTGAAAATTGGGGTTTAGAAAGAGGCAACATGTGGTATGAAGACAAGTTACAGAGAGTGGCTGAGTCAGAGACTTGCAAAATCCTGTGAGATTTCCCAATCCAAATACACCAGGTGCTTGAGCACAACAAGCTGAACCTAATGGTGGTAGACAAAGTGAACCACACGTGCTCTATAATTGATGTTGTGTGCCCTGTTGACCCATGAATAGTGAAGAAGGAAGGTGAAAAAATAGACATATACAATCCTCTTAAATACAAGATAACACAACTGTGGAAAATGAAAAGGGTGAAGATAGTGCCAATTATTGTTGAGTCCTGAGGGACAGTATCAGAAGGCATCAAGAAGAATTATGAAGGAAATGGTAATAGAGTGCCTAGTAGAGCTGTTGTGAAAAACTTGCCTCCTTGGCCAGAATAATCAGGAAAGTATTACATAGTTAAAAAGAACAGATAGCATGGTACTGTAGGTTGCAGATAGCAAGCCCAGCAATTTTGGGGAAGGGGATAAGTCAATTACATCAACTCCAGTACCCAACTGGTACTTATTTTATTGACCCCTAAAAGGCAAAGTCAACTCAGCGGAATAACAACAATAATAATCCTTTCTGCTATAGGCACAAAGCCTGAAATCTGGGTGGAGAGGCCAGTACATAACTAGTACTTATCTCATTGACCCCAAAAAGTATGAAAGGCAAAGTCAACCTCAGCAGAATAATAATAACAACAACAACAAATAATAAATAATAAGTAAATAAATATATAAATAAAATAAAATAAATCTAATACTGTACAAATCTACTTAAACTGGAGACAGAAACACCCTGAAGTGAGACCCTACATAGACAGTAACAAACTTGCCAACGTCAGAAGAAACATTATGGAAAAGAAATTACTAACTGAAGTAGAGATTGACCAAATTGAACAATCAGTAAGAGATAAAAGGAAGGAAGTTGCAACTAAAGAAGATACTACAGAGGAAATAATTATAAACCAACCCAGGTCTGATGAAAATGCAATAATGATTGAAAGAGTTAATCTAACTGATAAGCAAAGTGAAATACTCTCTGAACCGACCATAAACACCAAGGTCTGATGAAAATCAAATAGATGAAGAAAGTCACACAGAAATTGACCCAACAGAACTACATCATCATCATCATCATCATTATCATCATTTAGCGTCCGCTTTCCATGCTAGCATGGGTTGGACGGTTCAACTGGGGTCTGTGAAGCCAGAAGGCTGCATCAGGCCCAGGCTGATCTGGCAATGTTTCTACGGCTGGATGCCCTTCCTAACGTCAACCACTTCGTGAGTGTAGTGGGTGCTTTTTACGTGCCACCCGCACAGGTGCCAGACGGAGCTGGCAAACAGCCACGGACGGATGGTGCTTTTTACGTGCCACCAGAACGGGAGCCAGGTGAGGCTGGCAATGGCCACGATCGGATGGTGCTTTTTATGTGCCACCGGCACGGAAAAAATCAAATCATGATTGAATGGATGAAGATTAAAGAAACAGGAATGAATGAATATGACACTTTCCCAAAAATTTGCAATTCTAACCAAAACCTGAAAATAATTGGTCAACTCCACCTTGCACTTAAGGATATAATTTCAGCTAATGATGTTGATATTACAGATCTCAATCACCTGTACTATGCATCGTGAAAATCTCAATGATTCTGTGTGGTGAAAAGATTAGAAAATGACAACATTCCCACAAAAAACCTACTAAGCAAGAGTATATTCAACACCAAATTCAGCTACTTAGGTCTGACAATGAATGTTTAAAAAACCTTAAGTTTGGCAAGATTATCAAACCAACAAAATTTTTAAAAATTAAAGAAAAATACAATAAGAAAACCATATTTAACATCGATACCACCATAGAAACCACCAAGCAAAAGAATGTGCTAAAGCTGACCACATGGCAAGGTATGAAAAGCACGTTAGATTCTTCAAGGTCATGTTCAAAAATAATCCCAAAACTTTTTACAGGAAGATAAGGAAAATCCCAGTTACAGTAAAGTCTGTTCCATCAAAAGAAGAAGTGAAGGAATTTTGGAATAAAATTTGGGCAGAAAATAAAACACAATGAAAAGTCCCCTTGGATCGATAGAATATCTGCAGACTTAGACTCCTTAGAAGAGCAAAAGTGGGAAGGTATCAAAGTAGAGGATGTAAGATCTGCTCTCAAGAAGCCAAGCAAATGGAAATCTCCAGGAAAGGATAAAATTCCTAACTTCTGGTTGAATGCCTTCCTGGAGAGCCATGAACTGCTAACAAAACTTTACAAGAATGTTTTGCAACAACCTAGTATGATTCCCTCTTGGTTAGTTAATGGTTTAACATTCCTACTTCCAGAAAATGAAGAAACAAATGAACCAAAAAATTATCGACTCATAACCTGCTTAACAACAATGTATAAAATACTAACATCTGTCTTGACTGAATATACCTATAGATTTTTAATAAAAAGTGGCATATTCCTTAATGAGCAAAAAGGATGTAAACGTGGGTCTATGGTTGTAAAGATCAGCTACTCATCAATAAAATGATCTTAGAAGATTGTCATAAACGGCGCAAAAACTTGTAAATAGTCTGGATAGACTATAAAAAAGCTTTTGGTAGCCTACCACATAGCTGGATTAAGAAATGTCTGGAAATGTATAAAATAGCACCTAATCTGCAAAACTTCTTGTCTGTAAGTATGAGATCATGGAGAACCACACTAACTCTGAACAGTGACAATGAATCTCTTAATGCTGGAGATGTAAGAACTTCCTGTGGTATTTTCCAGGTTGACTCTCTATAACCATTCCTCTTTTGTCTAGCCTTAATACCTCTCTCAAAATTGCTCAATGATGTACAATACAGTTATAAAATGTTTGATATAAATATAAATCATTTCATTTACATGGATGATTTAAAGCTCTTTGCTAAAAATGACCAACAACTACAGGGCTTACTAGTGATTGTTAAATAATTCAGTGATAACATCAGGATACAATTTGGCCTCGATAAATGTGCAAAAGCTGCATTTATCAAAGGCAAAATGACAAAAACATCCAACGTTAATCTTGACCAGCAGAATGCCATAAAGGAATTAGAATCAGTGGAGAGCTACAAATACCTAGGGGTATTTGAAGGGGACGGAATCAAACATTCAGTGGTGAGTGAAAGGATCAGAAGAGAATGTTATCGCAGGGTATGAGCAATACTGAAGACAGAGCTGAATGCAAGAAACAGGATCGAAGTATCAATACATTCGCCATAGCAGTCATGACTTACAGTTTCAATATTGTTAACTGGTCAATTACAGAAATATGCAATCTTGACAGAAAAATAAGAAAATTTTTGACAATGCACAGAATGCACCACCCTAAGGCAGATATAGAACAACTTTACCTGCCAAGAAAAGTGGGTGGCCAGGGACTTTTACAACTGGAATTAACAATGAAGATTGCCACAATTGGCCTAGACACCTACCTGAAAAGCTCTGAGGACTGGATGTCAAAACTTGTCTGAAAGCATCATACTCAGTAACAAAACAGGCAGAGGAATATTTAAGTGAATTCCAGATACAACAAATTCCAGAATTAGACGTATTAGAAACAAGCGCAGAAAAAGCTAAGCTTATGAAAACCCATTCTAAAACTGCTGCCTTAGATATTCTTACGGATAAATGGCAAGAAAAACCTCTCAATGGCAAATACCCAAAGCGAGCTAATAATGCCGATGTTGACAAAGCCCTTACCCATCAATTGTTAGTGTCTTCTGGCTTAAAATCAGAAACAGAAGGGTTTATCATAGTAGCCCAAGATCAATGCCTACCTATAAGAAACTACCAGGCCAACATATTAAAGAACAGCAGGTGCCCAACATATCTTGTATGTCAACATCAAAATGAAACCATTGATCATATCGTCTCCCTGTGCAATCTTCTTGTACCTACAGAGCATCTCAACAGGCATGCTAGAGCAACACAATATATTCACTGGGTAGCCCCATGATAAAAACTGGTGGGAACACAAACCACTGCCAGTGCTTGAAAATGATCACATCTCACTCCTCTGGAACTTCACCATTCAAACTGACAGAAGGATAGATGCAAATAGGCCAGACATTATAGCAAAAGACTTCAGACAAAAATCATGCCTCCTCATTGATATGACTATCCCAATCAACATAACTGTATCTGTCAAGACCTACCAAAAACTGAGCAAGTATAAAGATCTTGAAATAGAAATTGGCAAAATGTGGAACCTCAAGACTAAAATATACCTGTTGTCATAGGTGCCCTAGAAATGGTAGCAAAAGGGGCTGATTGCTACCTAGCTCAGATACCAGGGAACCCCAAAATGGCAGAAATTCAAGAGATAGTGCTCATGGGAACTACCCATATCCTACATAAAATACTATGTAATCTCAAATTTTAAAACAAACACATAATTTTCTGTTTTCTTAAAAATCTCTAGAACAATACTATGTGCAAAACTAAATATATGACACCCTAGGCATAACACCAACATGAACTTCTAATTTGTTGTCTCTTGAGGTCTCTGGGTGAGATTTGGAGCCAACTCGTACAAATACAAAGCAAAAGTCAAACATATAATAATAAAAATAATAATTTGTTATAGACTTGATCTCACTTTCTGTAGTTCTATGCAAATTCAATGTGCACTATGAGCTAAGAAAGAATGGATCTCATCTCAACCACCTTCTCTTCATGTTTGATTTAAAACTGTTCACAAAAATAGAGTCTGAAACGGAAAGGCTGGTTGAAGCTGTGTAGATGTGCAGCAAGGATATTGGGATGAAATTTGGGTATCCCAAAGTGTGCGGTGCTCACTTTGAAATTGAGATGGTGATGTATAGAAGTACCTTGAGATCCTGGAGCTGAACAATATCTTGCACAGAGAAATGAAAGACAAGGTCACCACTGCATATTTGAAGTGCCTTAAACTTCTCTTGAAGTCAAAACTCAATACCAGAAACCTGGTGACTGCCATCAACATATGGGCTGTTGTTGTAGTCCCCCATACATTACTCACATTCTGAAATGTACACACATGGAGATTGACCAACTCAGTCACACTCCTTGAATTGACAATGCATGGTGCCCCCCACCTTAAGGTGAACATACACAGTTTGACATGAAGAGATGTAAAGATGGATGTAGCCTGATAAGCATATGGGATTGCATACAAGTAAGAGAAAAAACATGGCAGAGTATTTGGTGAACAGCAAACAAGACCTGCTACAGTATGTTGCTAATGCAGAAGGATTTAGCAGCAATGGATATGAGAGTGCTAATGAATTCCAATTATGAATAGCCAACAGAGAGGAGAGAAGAAACTCTACTCTGCATGGAATTATATGGTCAGTTCTACTGTAAAACCAACAACTTAAGAGTCCAGGAAGCATCATGGAGGTGGCTCAGCAAGGGTGACCTTAAAAAGAAGACTGAAGACCTAATCGTTGCTGCCTAGGATCAGGCACTGAATACCAACTCGGTGAAAAGAGATATATACCACACAAGTGCAACAAACCTCTGCAGAATGTGTGGGAAGAAGATTGAAAGTGTGATTCACATTGTTAGTGCTTGTGAAAGTCTTGTTCAGAAAGAGTACAAATGCAGACATGACAAGGTAACCCAAAACCTTCACTGGCTACTATGCAGGAAGTATGGATACAAAGTAACAAGTGCTTGATATCAAGATACACTGGAAAAAGTAATAGATGAAAAGGGGAAGGCAAAGATCCTGTGGGACTTTGACTTCCAGACAGACATGAAACTAATAACTTAAAAGACCAGGAAGCATCATGGAGGTGGCTCAGCAAAAAAGAAGACTGAAAGCTTAATCATCACAGCCCAGGACCAAGCATTGAATATCAAACTCAGTAACAAGAGCACCAAAGGCGAGATATAGTAACCTTTAGGAGGGATAAACAGGAGTGGCTAAAAATTGACAAAGCAGCACCAGGAGATCTACATATCATAAAAGAAAGAGATTGTCAAGATGTGATGGCTATGAGAGTCAAACGTAAAAGTTGTCCCTGTTGTCACCGGATCATTAGTTCAATACCACCCACCCACCCTAAAGAAACATCTGGAAACTTTAGAAATACCCTACAATCTAGGTGTATTACAAAAATCAACTTTACTTGGAACTGCACACATATTGTGTCTGAGGCCCTTGACAGGCAGTACAAACTCCCAGTGGACACAATATCTTCAGTCCACAACATCATAATATTGGATACTGTGCACTGTCTTCAATAACAACAATAACAACATCAACAACAACTTATAATAGAATTGTTTTTTGTTATCTGACTTCAAGCTTCCCATTTTCTGTTATCTGACTTCAAATTTTCTTCTCTCCCTTACTCAGCAACATACTTTTCCAACTTTAGTCAAGGTCAATGTGGAAGCACTCCGTCGGTTATGACGACGAGGGTTCCAGTTGATCCGAATCAACGGAACAGCCAGCTCGTGAAATTAACGTGTAAGTGGCTGAGCACTCCACAGACACGTGTACCCTTAACGTAGTTCTCGGGGATATTCAGCGTGACACAGAGAGCGACAAGGCCGGCCCTTTGAAATACAGGTACAACAGAAACAGGAAGTAAGAGAAAGTTGTGGTGAAAGAGTACAGCAGGAATCACCACCATCCCCTGCCGGAGCCTCGTGGAGCTTTAGGTGTTTTCGCTCAATAAACACTCACAACGCCCGGTCTGGGAATCGAAACCGCGATCCTGTGACCGCGAGTCCGCTGCCCTAACCACTGGGCCATTGTGCCTCCACCAAGGTCAATGTATGCACCCAGTCAACCCCTTCCAACATCATTCAGTGTATACCCTCACACATTAGAGCACACATGCGCTCCTATCATCACTCTTTCTCCCCTTTTTCTTTGTTTTTTCTTCCTTCTTTCCACTACATTTGTCAGCATATCTTATTTACTCAGCTATGTGACACTTTCCCCTTCACCACCATAACTGAGGGCATGAAATTGAATCACAAATGTTGGGTCGAAATTGACTAGACTGGCAACGCCACAGAGCTTGCTCTGTAAGGGAGGTTGTTTTCTGACTATTTGGTCACTCTGCAGGATGAAAAGCAAGACCTATCTAAGAGTGGATGAAGTATGAGGAGCCAACAGCCATCCAAATAGCATTTCTTCATTAGTTGTGCTGCCAATAAAGTCATTACCACTTAGGAAAGCAGTAATGATAATGGTAATGAATATATTTCTCTAGCTGTTCACTTAAACTTTTAAGGGTAGAGGATCTCTTTTGAGTAATTTGAGGTAAACCCCTCTATAGATGGTTTCTTAATAAAAATACTGGTGGTTGTGACACCTTATTATCACTTTCCTCTCTATGAGAGTAATGGATAACAGAATTAACAGAAACAACATAAATGAGGATGGAACTTCAGGTAATAGACTCTCACCTGGCAGGTATCCTGTGTGCAAGCAGCACAGACTAGGTCATCATTATATGACTACCATAACAAGATGGTCTAAGGTGATGAATATGGTTGTAGTTGAATGTTATTTTCTTGAGCAGGCCCCATTGATGGTGAAGGAAGAAAGAGAATACATGACATCTGGATGGAGACACAGGGCTTGGATACTTTGAAACAGAAATTGTTTAACCAGGCAAGGATAATAAGGAAGAACAGATGGTTAACAGCATTAGAGCTTGATGAGATTCATAAATTAAGGTGGATAATATAACTGGAACGAATAGATTGATTAGAGCTTGTTATCATCTACATAGGTATGTAGCCAGTCGACTTATACATACCTTTCCTTCTTGGGACACAAAACTCCACTTGTGAAGACCTGTTGAGGCAAGTGAAAATCAAAATCAAACCAAATCAAATCAGATATCAGAAAGCAGAACCAAAATTGAAGTCGATCAACATCAATGGAAATTGCAGCTGTGATACCAGTGCCGGTGACAAGTAAGCGAACCATCCGATCGTGGCTCCGGTGGCACGTAAAAAGCACCATCTGTTCGTGGCCATTGCCAGCCTCGCCTGGCCCCCGTGCCAGTGGCACGTAAAAAGCACCATCGGTCCGTGGCTGTTTGCCAGCTCCGTCTGGCACCTGTGCAGGTGGCACGTAAAAAGCACCCACTACACTTACGGAGTGGTTGGTGTTAGGAAGGGCATCCAGCCGTAGAAACATTGCCAGAAAAGACTGGGCCTGATACAGCCTTCTGACTTCACAGACCCCAGTTGAACTGTCCAACCCATGCTAGCATGGAAAGCAGACGCTAAATGATGATGATGATGATGATGATGATAGGAAGGAAAGTAGATTTTGAATCAAACTATAAAAGATGAAATATAGCAAAAAAGTCTTGGTGACAAAGAAGGATAAAGCAATCACTGAATGAACTATGAAAGTATATCAATATCCTGAAAAGAAAGAAACAATGTGAAATCAAGAAGAAAGAAAAATATCAGGAACTAGAACAATTAAACAAAAGATTCAATATCAGGCACAACAACAGTAGTTGGACAGAACTTGCCGAACATTTCGCATCAAATGACTGCAATTTTGAAAAAGACTTGAAAGTGCATATTCTCAGAAAATATTTTGAATCTGCTTCACTTTTGGTACTCAAAATGCATGAGGAGAAATATGTTTGCGTTTTATTAACATTATGCCCTGGAGGAATGAATAAAATGACAGGGAAATTCCATTATATTTACACAAAATTGTTTGATTAAATATTCTTCTTTTTCCTTTTCATTTTTCTTTTTTCTTTCTTTTCCTTTTTGCCAGTTGTAAACTTGTAAATTGAAGACTGATGATGTCATTTCATCAATGCCTGCATTCATGTTTTGGATTTGAATTTCTATAATTTTGAATTTTTGTGTATCACTTTTCATTTTGAACTCAACAAAGACAGGCTAACTGTCAAAATAGCATTCAACCAATAAAATATCTATTGCAAGCACATTTACCTTTGTGAAGAGTTATGTCAATCCTTTTAAAATAATAATAATGATAATCCTTTCTACTAAAGGCACACAGCATTAGGGAAAGTTAATATCAAGAGTGGAATTTTCCAAAGAGACTCATTATTGCTTTTAATATTTGTCTTTTGTTTAATCTTCCTCAGTTTAGTATTAAGGAAGGCAAAGGCAGGGTATCAGTTCAGAAATAGTAAAGGAAAATTAACTGTTGGCTCTACGCGGATTATCTGAAGCTTTTTAGCAAGAGTGAAAAAGAGATAGATTCCTTAATATAAACTGTAAGACTCTTCAGCAAAGATGTAGGCATGGAATTTGGCATAGATAAGTGTGCAATATTAGTCATGGAAAAAGGATGGGTAGTCAACATTGAAGGCATCCAATTACCAGATGACCTGACATTAAAATCACTGAAAGAAGTAGAGAGTTATAAGTATCTAGGAGTATTAGAATCTGACAGAGTGCTAACTATAAATAATGAAAACAAAAATTGAGAAGGAATAAATCAGAAGGATGAGGAAGCTGATGAAGTCAAAGCAAAATGGTCCAAATCTAGAGAAGGCAGCTTTTGTAGATTGGACAAAATTTGAATTAGCAAAGCTAGACAGAACCAGGAAGGAATTCAATATAAATGGAGAATTCTACCCAAGGGCAGGAGTAGTAAGATTACACTTACATAGAAAGGAAGGTGGAAGAAGGTTAATATCAGTAGAAGACTGTGTGGAGTTAACTAGAGTATATACAGCCTCCTATGTAGGTAATAGTGAAGAAAGTTTATTAAGAGCTGCTAGAGTCACAGCAAGACATAGAGAAACCAAAAAGCTTAATGAAGTTAAAACCAGACAAAAAGAACATAAGTTATCTGACTGGCAAGAGAAGGCTTTGCATGGTATATTCCCAAGAACAGTTGCAGGAAACAGTAACGAGACATGATTATGGTTGCAGAAAGGAAGGCTGAAAAGGGAGACAGAAAGTTTGTTAGTTGCAGCACAGGATCAAACATTAAGGACTAATTAGATAAAAGCCAAGATAGACAAAAACCAAATAGATTCCCAATGTAGGTTGTGCAAATCAAAAGAGGAAAAGGTTATTCATATAGTAAGTGGATGTAGTAGTATGCTGGCAGAGAAAGAATACAAGAAAAGACATGACAACCTAGGGAGAGTAATCCACTTGGAGTTATGTAGAAAGCTAGGATTGGAACATACTGATAAATGGTATGAACATGAACCTAGTAAAGTACTAGATAGTAAGAAATATAAGATGTTGCAAGACTTTAACATGCAGATGGACAGAGCAATTGAAGCTAGAAGGCTGATTTACTCTTGTAGTTACAGGTGCATTAGGAACTATTCCTAAAAATCTGAACAGATGGATAGAGGAAATAGGCATAAAAACCAGTTTAGTACAGCTTCAGAAAACAGTGTTATTAGGGACAGCTAGGATACTTAAGAGGGTTCTTGGCATCTAAGGTCACTTGTTGTAGCCTGATGTTAGGAATTTTTCTTTTTCAACAGTCTAATCATCATTATCATTATTTCTAATTTAGATATAAAGCCAGTAACTTTTGTAAAGAGAAGGTTATTGACTCTAACACTTGACTAGTACTTTATTTTATCCCAAGAGGGATAAAAGGCAAAGTTGACCTCAAGAGGATTTGAACTCAGAACAGAAACACCACAAGGCATTTTTTCTGATACTCCAACAATTCTGCCAGTTCAAGAACAAGACTAGCTAAAAAATTACCATTGACTTGGCTAGTTCTCTATTTAATTGACCCTGAAGGAATGAAAAGCAAAGTTGACCACTTTGAGAGATTCTTTGGATTTAACTATTAGAGTTTAAATTACAAAACAAGACAACTAGTTTAGTTTGTGCTTTTCTAATAGTTCTGTGGTTCATCTACAGATTTGTTGAAGATAAAACATGTGCAGGATTGATACAGGCTGATCTGGGATTTCCACTACTTTATTCAAATATAAGATGTCTTTAACCTTTGTTATTGAAATTAGCTACAAAGGATTTTTCTGTGATCACTCAATCTGCTAGAAATAGTAGCCAAATACTCTTTAATCCCACTTTACCATCTTATAAAAAAAAGTGTTATGATAATGTGGTCAAAGGCATACTATGTCTTGAAGAAAAACTGAAGACAGGATATCACAACTGAAAATGCTTTGTTTATACATAAGTTCAATCCAGACCACCTTGGTGCTAAACAGTAATCACAAGTATGCTGAAATGCTTTCTTCATGCAATATGCACACAAATCAATTTGTTATACTGTGAGTATAATCAATATGGAATGTGGTATAAGTCTAGGTACATTCTAAGTTTGTTCAGACTTAGAGCACAATGTAAGAGTTAGCACTTCCTTCTCTAAGCTTGGATTTGAAATCGAATCCAAGAATCATTGGTCGTCAAATACCAATGCATGTATAGGCGCGAAATTAAGAATCCCTTTGTTCTGTCAAAAATTGATTGATCATCTCCCTTTGACCTACGACCTGAGCCATGTCAGGCGAAGTTCAACTGGACAAACGATGACCTACTTAAGTAGTAACTCTGTTGCAGTATAGCTATCTTTCTAGCTGTTTGAGATATTATAAATACAAAGGGAAAAACAGAGAAACACACAATCGGAGCTGACACAGCAGCAGACATCCCGTGTTTTGGAGACGACTAGAGAAATGCCTACAGGCTACTGTTCTGAATGATTCACGCACACACCCACACACACACAAACATATTCATCTTTAATATGTGTTCTGTACAAGCAATGCATAGCATTTGCTTACATTTTTATGTAGTGAACTTATAACCCATGTAAATAAATCCCTATTTAATCATGAAACAGTTTATGTATTTATTTACGCACACATGCATCCACTACAACATTGATTTCAGCATTAGATGAAGCAGTTAACTAATCTGCTAAGAAAAAATGGCTGTGCATTTGATTTAGCTTTTACTGGATACTGTTGATTAACAAAACTCTTAGTTTTGTAGGGTTTGAGAGAGAGAGAGAGAGAGAGTGTGTGTGTGTGTGTGTGTAAGCATAAGAGAATATAAAGCATGCAGGTGGCACGTAAAAAGCACCCACTACACTCACGGAGTGGTTGGCATTAGGAAGGGCATCCAGCTGTAGAAACATTGCCAGATCAGACTGGAGCCTGGTGCAGCCTTCTGGCTTCCCAGATCCCTGGTCAAACTGTCCAACCCATGCTAGCATGGAGAACGGACGTTAAACGATGATGATGATGATGATGTTGATAGGATTAATAAAAGAAATAGAGATGAATGTTATCCTTTACTATGCTTACCAAAATAATGTTGAGTTTCTACCAACTCAGTGAGAAGTATTCACATAAAATGATAATATGTTTTTGTTAAATGTGTGCAAAAACAAATGGATGTGCATGTGCTGTGATTGTCAGATAAATGAACATAGCAGTAATTGTCAATGTTGTAGTTGGTCAGAAAGGTAGCTTTGCTCTTGTGCTGAAATAGTGATCATCATCATCATCATTGTTTAATGTCAGTTTTCCGTGCTGGCATGGGTTGGACGGTTTGAATGAGGTCCAGAGAGCCAGTGGCTGCACCAGACTCCAATCTGACCTGGCAATATTTCTACAGCTGGATGCCCTTCCTAATGCCAACCACTCCGAGAGTGTAGTGGGTGCTTTTTACATGCCACCAGCACAGGAGCCAGTCAGGCAGGCCTGGCAATGATCATGTTCGCATGGTGCTTTTTACATGCCACTGGCACAGGAGCCAGTCAGGTGGTACTAGCATTGGTCACTATTGGTTGGTGCATTTTACGTGCCACCGGCACAGGAGCCAGTCGAGCCTTGTCTCTCTGTGTTGAAGAGATCTTTAGTAAATATATGTATGTATCTATATACATGTGTGTATGAACACATATGTAGATGTATATATGAGCACATGAGAGTTTGTAGAAAGGAATATTATAGGGCCACTTAGAATACAAGGCGGCGAGCTGGCAGAAACGTTAGCATGCCGGGCGAAATGCGTAGCCGTATTTCGTCTGCCATTACGTTCTGAGTTCAAATTCCGCCGAGGTTGACTTTGCCTTTCATCCTTTCGGGGTCGATAAATTAAGTACCAATTACGCATTGGGGTCAATGTAATCGACTTAATCCCTTCGTCTGTCCTTGTTTGTCCCCTCTATATTTAGCTCCTTGTGGGCAATAAAGAAATAAGAATATAGAATTCAAAGTGAAAAGTCCATAACAATGAATCAAACAAAATACACACTCTGTTTTGCCTGAAGACTTTCCAGAGACTGCTTTAGGACATACAGCTAGTTGTATAAAGAGACTAGACAAAAAGACTAATATTTGGATATACGTAAGATAGAAGGCCATACCAGTGGAAGTAGGATTGTGGGTCAGAATGTGTAGGTTAAGAGTTGTAGTAGGGGCAGTGGTGATAGTGGAAGTGTTTAAGATGATGAAAGTGGTGGCCAGAGCATGGCATTTATGTAGGGAGGAGTAGCATCAGAATGGTAAAGAAGATGATTGCGGCAGAAGTGATAAGGTAGTTGGAATATAGGAAAATTTGAGAGTATAGTGTACAACCATTCATCACTTCTTGTACTTTAGCAGCTGTTATCAGCTTTTTGAGGAACCTCATGTTTTCTGCTGAGAGATGCAGCAGACAATCAGGGTAGGAGCTAAAGTACACTGCCCTCTGCAAGACATCATCTGCTCAGTCAGGCACTCCTTGATCTGAGTTTTGTTCACTGCATCATTGCCAAAGGACTACTAAATCTTTTGAGCTTGAGTATCATAAAGCTTTCAGTAAAACTTGATGCAGGATCTCTGCTCAAAGCATTCAGTCACTTTGTATGAAAACAAAAATCCGACGAGTGCTCTACCTGTTTGTACTCTAGACATAACAGCTGGGAACAGACACAGCCTACCAGCATGAGAATTTTCACACATGCACAGAAAGTGTGGCATCACCTCCCACCCGAAAGATTTTGTTCGTGCAGCATCAGTTTTGGTGGGAGAAAATAAAGTCAAATGCTTTTTGAACACATCTCATATAAATATAGATATAAGTACAAATGTGTGTGTGTGTGTGTACATATATTTATACATGTATGTGTGTATATATATGTACTAGCAGTATCACCCGGCGTTGCTCAGGTTTGTAAGGGAAATAACTATAAAGCATTTTTAGAGAGTTATAGCCAAAAAATAGCAAAAAAATGGTAAATTTTTTTTAGTGAAAAAAGGTGGAGTTGCGTCCCCTAGACAGTTTGCGGTTTGTGTTTCTGATTCTCGACCCCATGTCGAATTTATCGATTTTGTTCAGAACTGGGGGAACTTTTCAAAATTTTCGCTGCATTAGTTTTGAATTATGACATTGGGCTATGTGTGTGTCAAGTTTCATCAGAATCGGTTGAAAGCCGTGGTCAGGGTGAGGGTACGAGAAAACAGACACACAGAAACACGCACAGACAAACTGCCGTTTATATATAGAGAGATGTATATACATGTATATGTATGCGTGTGTTTGTTTTACTGTCTCCTTGCTTTGACATTAGGCAAGAGTTGCAAGCAAGAGGTGTTATTCGTTTCGAATTTTCCATGTGAGCATGGGTGTTTCATATATATATATATCCCATGATCACGTGACCGACCAGTCCATCAGATGTAGTTACACATCGCTGGTCACAATGCGTTCGCATTGTTTTAGCATTCGAATGACACCAACCCGCTGGCTAAGCGAGCAGGCCAACAGAAGAAAGAGTGGGAGAAAGAGTTGTGAAAGAGTACAGCAGGGATCACCACCCCCTGCCGAAGCCTCGTGGAGCTTTTAGGTGTTTTCGCTCAATAAACACTCACAACACCTGGTCTGCGAATCGAAACCGCGATCCTACGACCGCGAGTCCGCTACCCTAACCACTGGGCCATTGCGCCTCCACATATATATATATACCCATATATATACAGGGTGCGATGAGTAAATTGTTGCCATTTTATATTTTAAATTTTGTGCATACACATTTTTTGTTTTTGATTTTGTCAACTTCACAGTATAGTAGGGCTAGTTGGGCACTATCTGTGAGGAAAACAGAAATTTGGAAATGACATACTGTACTGCTTGGCATTCACACTGGAAATTCCAATACAAACATTTCAGAGTGTTTGTGTGTCAGTCTGAGGATAGTGCAGAGGATTCGGAAAGAGTTGGATGAGTCTAATGGTGATTACGAAGGTGCAGCAGCTCAGAAGACTCACTCTGATCATTCTAATCAGAAAAGAACTCCTGAATTTGTTCATGAGATCCAGGCCATGATTGAAAATGATCCCTCCAAGTCACAAACAGGTGTAGTTAAACCTGGGTGATGTTGTTGTTGGTGTGTACATAGATATGTTGGTGGTGTCAATAAGCTGAAAGGCGACGGTGGTGAAAGGTGACAGAGGTGAAAGGTCCTGAAATGCTGTGGTGATGTTGGTGTCGCAGTCGCTGGAACTAGAACTGGCTAAGTCACTGGAACATGGCTGAGTCACTCTGTGGTTAGAGGTTAGTCCTAAGAAGGACAAGAATCAAAGACCCAAAATGGTTTGTTGATCGAGCTTTTTAAAGAGATTAGTGGGCTCCAGAAAAGAACCTAGAAGACTGTGTCACAGGACCTTATCAGAAGGTTGCGATTGACTGGTTTACACATTGGCGCGATATAAAGCAAGAGTCAAAACTGCACCAAAACCAACCAATCAGAGCAGCGGACACAACTGGGCCTAAGCAGCCGAAGGCTGGCTGTTATATGCCACGTCCGCATTTGTATTATATCTCTCAAAGAGAGATAATGCATTTCACTAAGAGCTACAGAATTGCACTGATATGGTTTAAGCATTGTTGCACTCCAACAGGCCAGGATTAAAAGGCAGGGCGAATTGCAAGAGGAGGATTACACCTTCTACTTGGTTGGGAAAACAGGGAAGAAAAGATGCAGGCATGGTTTTTGCTGTCAAAAACAAGACCACCAAAAGAATATCTTTCTTTCCAGAGGCTGACTCAGAGAGGATGATGAGCTTATTGATACCAATTGTGAATAACTGACACCTGACCTTCATCAACAAGTATGCTCCAGCAATGACCTACCCAGATGAGGAGAAAGAGGCATTCTATCAAGAGCTGACAAGGATTGTGGGCAAGGGTTCCCTAACATAGACAAGTTGCTGATTATAGGTGACTTCAATACCAGGGTGGGAGCAGACTTTGAGACCTATGCAGGCATCATTAGCAAGTTTGGCAAGGGCAAAAATAACTCCAATGGAGGTCTCCTGCTGAATTTTTGTGCACAACAGGAGCTGTTTCACCAATGTTTTTGATAGTCCAACAAAAATTATTTCACATGAAAACATCCTCATTCTGGCCATTATTATCTGATGGACTACATCATTCATCTTAGATATGTACATCATCATCATTATTGTTATTTAACGTCTGCTTTCCATGCTGGCATGGGTTGGACAGTTTTCCCGAAGGCTGCACCAGGCTTCAATCTGATCTGGCAAAGTTTCTCCAGCAGGACGCCCTTCCTAATGCCTACCACTCTGAGAATGTAGTGGGTACTTTTTATGTGCCACCAACATGAGGACCAGTCAGCTGGCACTGGCATCAACCATGCTCGAATTGCGCTTTTTACGTGCCACTGGCATGGGTGCCAATCAGGTGGTACTGTCATCAGCCATGACAATGATTTCACTTGCCTCAACAGGTCTTTGCAAATGCAGTTTATTGCCCAATGATTGAAGGGTACTCTTAAATGGGCTGGTTATGCTGCACTGGCATAGGCTACGGTTACGGTCTCACTTGGCTTGCCAGGTCTTCTCAAGCACAGCATATCTCCAAAGGTCTCAGTCACTTGTCATTGCCTCCATGAGGCCCAACGTTCGAAGGTCATGCTTCACCACCTCATCCCAGGTCTTCCTGGGTCTACCTCTTCCACAGGTTTCCTCTACTGCTATGATGTGACACTTTTTCACACAGCTGTCATCATCCATATGCAACACATGACCATACCAGTGCAGCTGTCTCTCTTGCACACCACATCTGATGCTTCTTATGTTCAACTCTTCTCTCAGGGCGCTTACACTCTGTTGTGTATGCACACTGACATTACATGTCCAGTGGAGCATACTAGCTCCATTCCTTGCAAGCTTACGCATGTCTTCTGCAGTCACAGCCCATGTTCACTGCCATATAGCATGGCTGTTCGCACACATGCATCATACAGTCTACCTTTTACTCTGAGCAAGAGGCCATTTGTCACCAGCAGAGGTAAGAGCTCTCTGAACTTTGCCCAGTCTATTCTTATTCTATCAGCTACACTCTCAGAGCATCCACCCATGCTACTGACTTGGTCACCTAGGTAATGGAAGCTATCAACTACTTCTAGTTGATAGCTTCCATTTCCCCGTGAAATGTAATGGAAGCTGTTTTCAGCACATTTTCAGTGTTCATTGTTCCTGAGCATTTGCCACACAGAAAAACTATCTTCCCAGTTAGCCTTCCTTTGATATTGCTGCACCTCTTATGTATGCACAGCTTACACCGGCTACATCTTATGGAGTTTCTACCTACACCTTTTCTACAGATTGAGCAGGACCATCTACCTGAAGGGATTTGTGGTTTGTCTGCTTTCCTACTTATGAAGTCTTTGGTTTTTGCTAGATTGACTCTAATGCCCTTCAATTCTCGGCCTTGTTTCCACACCTGAAACTTCTCCTCTAGTTCTGGTCAGTTTTAAATGATATGTAACATTGCAATAATTTTGGAATTCAAAAACAGCAATGCCTGAGCCAAAATTTGACATATGCCATATGTATTTTATTAGTTTAATTGCACAGTATTATTTAATAACAAACAACCCATCTTTTAGAAATGTGAAATCTATTATATAGCAATAAGGAGAATTCATTTAGAAATGAAAAAACAGGCATTGGAGGAGCAATGCATACCCTGCACGCAGATAAATATTTTCGCAATTTATAATGTCACTTACAATGCGTGGCTTACGCATGCTTTTTAATTGAACTGAATTAAGCTTTGTAAGTGCCTCAATTAGTTACACACCTACTGAAGCAAGCCAAAACACTTGCAGCATTACCATGGGAAATGGTGAGGCTAAGGGGTTGGAAAAGCCAAGCACCCTAACGGGCATCAGCCGACATCTTGATAAGGAGAGCTACCAACAACAACAAAAACTTCACTGTTAGTGGCCCAGCCGCTTTAAGTGTCTCAAAAGCCACAAGCTGGAAGAAATAGGTCACTGACAGGTCCTGGTACTTCAGGGCTTTGTTCTGTTTGGCTACGGAAGCTTTGGCCCTCCAATTTACAGGACGTGGTAGAGAGAGCAAAGGAGTCACAAACTGTGGTGTCCCAGATGATGTACCTATCTCTTACCCAGGGACAGAGGGTAAGACCATCTGGCCCCTTCCCATCACTTCTGGATAATCCCACTGGCTCCGGAACTGAGGGGATATTAATCCAAGCCAGGGCTTGCTTAATGATAAGTTTAATTTGGTGTGATGAGCAAAGTAACCAGCATTTAGGCAGCAAAACAGACTGTGAAGACCTGTGGAGTCAAAAGGCATACCACAGCGACATCTCAGTCCCCTACAGATGTCAGTTCCCACTCTGAGTGCAATGGAGATGTGGAGCTCATCTAGACTGAGTAGATCTCCAATGTTGGCCACCAACGGGGCTTCAATCCAGTCCCCTGACATTTTTGCACTCGCACCTTGAAAATTGATCAGATTGATCAAGGAGAGAGTTGAAAGTGGCACCTGAACGCAGATTGCCCCATACTCTCTGCTTCCATTTATCCTCAACTGTAACAGGAACTGACAAACCCAGCTCTATCCACTGTAACTAAGATTCATCCATCTCCCTGATGGAACTAGTTTGTGTTGGAGAGGAGAGGATGTTGCCTACTGAAGGGGAGCAAGTGTGGGTGGAGGAAAGAAAACAGGGAAGAGTTAGAGATGAGCACTTGTGAAAACCTAGACCAAACATTTTGGGTAAAGCAGCCTGGTCACAGGACTCTGGAGAGAGTTTGACATTGACCAAACATTTGAATTTCCTGAAGATTAGGTTGTCAAAGCATTAGAGCACTGTTGAGAATCTATGAAGGACTAACTCTGAGAAAAAACAACTTAGGAATCGACAAGTAATTCCCAAGTATCAAAAAAACCTTGGTGGGGCTCGATTACCTCAAAATTTTTAAAAAGTTGCTTAAGGTTGTGTCTGTCTGAGTATGTGTTGAAGTATGTAAATGTGTGTATATGTATGTATGTATGTTCATATGTAATGCCAGGGTGTATACACGACAGAGTGTAAGCACCCTGAGAGAAAAGTTGGACTTAAGAAGCATCAGATGTGGTGTGCAAGAGAGACAACTGCACTGGTATGGTCATGTGTTGCATATGGATGATGACAGCTGTGTGAAAAAGTGTCACATCCTAGCAGTAGAGGAAACCTGTGGAAGAGGTAGACCCAGGAAGACCTGGGATGAGGTGGTGAAGCATGACCTTCAAACGTTGGGCCACAAGGAGGCAATGACAAGTGACTGAGATCTTTGGAGATATGCTGTGCTTGAGAAGACCCGGCAAGCCAAGTGAGATTGTAGCCATGGATGATGCCAGTGTTGCATAACCAGCCCATTTAAAAATACCCTTCAATCATTGGGCAATAAGCTGTGCTTGAGAAGACCTGTTGAATCAAGTGAAATCGTAGTCATGGCTGATGCCAGTGCTGCCTGACTGGCACCCGTGCTGATGGCACATAAGAACCACCACTGAGTGTGACCAATGCTAGTGCTGGTGGCATGTAAAAAGCACCATTTGAGCTTGGTCAATGCCAGTGCTGCCTGACTGGCCATTGTGCCAGTGGTACATAAAAAGCACCCACTATAACCTTGGAGTGGTAGGCATTAGGAAGAGCAACTTGCTGTAGAAACCTTGTCAGAACAGATTTGAGCCTGGTGCAGCCTCCTGGCTTGCCAATCTTCAGTCAAACCATCCAACCCATATTAGCATGGAAAGTGGACGTTATACGATGATGATGATATATACAGTTATGCATGTGTGTGTGTGTGTGTGTGTGTGTGTGTGTGTGTGTGTGTGTGGTGTGTGTGTGTGTATGTATGTATGTAAGTATATATATATATATATATATATATATATATATATATATATATATATGAAAAATAATGTGTCTTGAATGGCACAACAATGCACTATAGTAACAACAAAGGACTTATAATAACTGTTATGATTTAATCATCCATAGTCTGATATAATATCTCGGAATATAAAAATTCCATCTTCAGATATTCCTAGGAATTGATTGAGTCACTGCTATAATCGGTTTTCTAAAGGTTTTTCTTTCCGGATGCATTTCTGCAGTAGTCTCACAGAGCACCTTCCGGAATTCCTCATAAGAAGTGCACGAGGGTGGCCATGTCTCCACCCCATGTGTGCTGGCACATCCGTAGTTTCCTTTTCTTTTTTTTTCCTCCTTTTTTTTTTATAAATAATACATGAGCATGTTATCAAAAATGAACCTGCACGCATCCACATGTAGCTAAATAATATACTGACTGCCAACCTCCAGCCTGTTGTTAATTTGGGGTCTCAGTCTGTCTATGAGGATAGCTTCCTTAATTCTTAGATTAGCTAAATTTCTTTCATCGTTGAACATCATGAATATTCTGTCAGCCTCTTCACACCATCAACAATGAAATCCCTATTCACAGGCTTGAGTGAGTCACTCTCCCATGAAGAACTAGAACTTCTCAGTCAGGGCCCTAAATTTATTTTGAGCCAACAGCTGAATGAGAAAATCGTATTCAACCTGGAAACAAACTTTTGTTAAACAGCCTACCAACTCAAATGGCTGTCAGTGATAAAGAAGAAGAACAACACACTCGACAAATTTCCCATGTACCAACTAGACCCCCCCCCCAACCAACCGAGAACTCAACTACAAACTATCCAGTCAAGTACTACTCCTACAGGAAACCCGACAAGGAAACTATACACCCACAGGAGCTCAAAACCCACCTCCCAGCTGTAATTAGAAACTTTGTAGAAGAGTATCAAAGCTCTCGGCCGATAGGGTGATCTTTAACAGAGCTGCACCCCCACTACAATGATGCTTTGGCTAGGAGTGGATTCACCAAGAAGCTTTCATATATGGAGGAGTCCTCTCTCTTGCACACTACAGTTAACAACTATGATATCTAGTACACTTGTGCTCTATCATTCATGCAAGCTAATATTAGTCATTCAGAAGAGCATACTCATCCCATTTTTTTCCAGCCTTTATATATCTTCCACATTTAGTATACAATATCTTACTTTATACTTGAGCATTATGCAATCAGCCTGTCACAACAAAGAGTAAAAGTCAGACTGCATGATGTTAATAGATGCAATAGCACCTTGAATTTTTTCCATTCAGTCTTCACTTTGGTTACATTTGTAGCGGTCTCTGATATCCTCATTGTTTGAGAGACGCAGCGGGAATGATCTCGTTTGAGATTACAGCCATCTTTGGCTGGGTTGTTCCTGTTGTGTCCACTGATCTGATTGGTTGACATGTGGCGCGATTTGTCTCTACTTCCTATTTCGCGCCAGAGTGTGAAGCCAACCAATCACAAATTTTGGATAAGGCCTGCTTCTTGATGCCCTTCTTTGAGCCTACCATGGGCTGTAAATAGGCTTGCATTTTCACTATTCTTGTTCTTTGACTCCAGACCTTCTAAGGTCTAGTCACTGACCAGCATCGTGCTCAGCTATGTTCCAGTTTCCAGCCACTACGATGCTATTATATACCAGCGACAGACAGAACATCTTCTATCTCCGCCGCTGTCGTCACCATCATCATACCAACTTCAAGTCATCTCTACCATCGTCGCCATTACCACCGTCAACTTCAGACATGTACTCACCAACACAACCAGTTTTACTAACGCTGTTAGAGTGAATCATTTCACTACGTATAACAGTCATTCCATATGAAGAAATTCTGTATTAAGGGAACTCAGCTCCGCTTCGAGACACAACATCTTGTTATAGAACTCTTGCATATCGTGTACTTTATGAACTGGTAATCCAAATTCCATCTTTAACTCTATGCTGAGACTTTCATCTATGCTCTGTATTTCTGTGTCATACGCATTTACCTTATTTGTATTTGTCACACACACGAACACAAACACTTGTTGCATACACACCAACACAACACTTGCTAGCACTCACACTCCTCTAACCTCAACACCTTGTAAATAAAATCTTATCTTCTCTCAAACATCTCCTCATTCATTTATATTCTGTTGGCACTGTATTGTATAATTTGTATTATGGCTTATCTTATTTCGTTAGGGATGCGACCGTGTGAAAAAGGGAGACCTATGTCACCAATCTCCTCATATACGGTCGTATTCCTACACATTCTTCTGTAACATTCACTTCAATTGCTGATTAGGTCAAAAGCTATCAACTACTATAAACTGATAACTTAATTTCCTTTTGGCTCTTGTAGGTGGTCACTCCTATGCATCAATGGCATAAAATTCTTTTTCTCTGTCAACCAGCCCAAGATTCCATTGCACATTTGTGTAGCCACTACTATAATTTTCATTGGGTATTCTGTATAGAGTTCCTGTAAACTCCTTTCTGCATATCAGGCATAGCCATTTCCCTGCTGGTAATAGTATTCTGTTTCTGTTTTTGTAGTATACAGCAAAAGACAATTATTTGCTTATATCAAACTAGCAGTATTGCCCGGCGTTGCTCGGGTTTGTAAGGGAAATAACTATATAAGCATTTTTAAGATGTAAAGTATAATAGCCATCTCAATATGGCTAACCACAAAGGGGGGGGGGGGTTACTGTAGCTTTTTACGTTCTGAGATTTAATAATAAATTTTTAGAGAGTTACTTCCCTTATATATGCCAAAAATGCATTAAAAATGGGAAAAATTGATGGTAAATTTTTTTTTAAATCATAGACTCATCGTAGACGCGCTCTAATACCCAGAAGGGCTCGATATGAATCACAACTATAAGATACCCGGTTTTGTTTAAACTGCACCGCAAAATGTGGGAGTAGTTAGGAATCTAAATCGTAGGAGACAGACAGCACACAACCTCACTTTTATATATAAAGATGAAATGGAAGAACTGCATTTTAGCGACTAAATTTGTTTCTTGTCAAACAAAATCATTATCTTTTAGCTCCCTTACAAGTTTAAAAATAAATATGAAGAATTCAGGTTTGTGGCAGACTCTGGTAGAGGTGAAGGAACATCCTCTTTCCTAGAAAACTTCAAAGGGTTATTTATATATATACATGAGCATGTGTTTATATATGTATATTCATCATCATCGTTTAACGTCCGTTTTCCGCGCTAGCACGGGTTGGACGGTTCGACCGGGGTCTGGGGAGCCAGGGGCTGCCCCAGGCTCCAGTCTGATCTGGCAGTGTTTCTACAGCTGGATGCCCTTCCTAACACCAACCACTCCGCGAGTGTAGTGGGTGCTTTTTACATGCCACCTGCACAGGTGCCAGAGGGGTCTGGCATCGGCCACGATCGGTTGGTGCTTTTTTATGTGCCACTGGCACAGAAGCCATTCGAGGCAGGGTTGGCATCGGTCACGTTCAGATGGTGCTTTTTATGTGTCACCAGCACAGGTATCACAACTACTGTTTCCATTGATATTTGGTTCGATGTTCATGTACATGTACATGCACTTGACTCAACAGGTCTCCTCAAGCACAGCGAGATGTTCCAGGATCCCACGATTGGTTGGTGCTTTTTATGTGCCACCGGCACAGAAGCCAGTCGAGGCGGTGCTGGCGTTGGCCATGGTCGTATGGTGCTTTTTATGTGCCACCGGCACAGAAGCCAGTTGGGGCGGTGCTGGCATCGGCCACGTTCGGATGGTGCTTTTTATGTGCCACCGGCACAGAAGCCATTCGAGGCGGGGTTGGCATCGGTCACGTTCAGATGGTGCTTTTTATGTGCCACCGGCACAGAAGCCAGTGGAGGCTGCACTGGCAACGGCCATGTTCGGATGGTGCTTTTTATGTGTCACCGGCACAGGTATCACAACTACTGTTTCCATTGATATTTGGTTCGATGTTCATGTGCCACCGGCACAGAAGCCATTCGAGGCGGGGTTGGCATCGGTCACGTTCGGATGGTGCTTTTTATGTGCCACCGGCACAGAAGCCAGTGGAGGCTGCACTGGCAACGGCCACGTTCGGATGGTGCTTTTTATGTGCCACCGGCACGGAAGCCAGTCGAGGCTGCACTGGCAATGGCCACGTTCGGATGGTGCTTTTTATGTGTCACCGGCACAGGTATCACAGCTACTGTTTCCATTGATATTTGGTTCGATGTTCATGTATATGCACTTGACTCGACAGGTCTCCTCAAGCACAGCGAGATGTTCTGGGATCCAAGGTACTTTGGATGGGCAGGGGGTATGCAGAACTGGTGCCGGAAGCATCCCGGATCTTAGTAGTCACAGCACATCTCCAGAGATCTCGGTCCTTCACCATTGCCTCAGTGAGGCCCAACGCTCTGAGGTCATGTTTGACTACCTCATCCCATGTCTTCCTGGGTCTACCTCTCCCCCTGATTCCTTCAACTGTTCGGGAGTGGCACTTCTTCACGCATCTCTCCTCATCCATCCGCAGTACATGACCATACCATCGCAAGCGTCGCTCTTGCACACCGCATCTGATGTTTCTTATGCCTAGCATTTCTCTCAGGGTGCTTACACTCTGTCATGCATTCACACTGACATTACACATCCAGCGGATCATGCTAGCTTCATTTCTTTCAAGTCTACGCATGTCCTCTGCAGTCACGGCCCATGTTTCACTGCCGTGAAGCATGGCAGTTCGCACACATGCATCATACAATCTACCTTTCACTCTGAGTGAGAGACCCTTTGTCGCCAGTAGGGGTAGGAGCTTTCTAAACTTTGCCCAGGCTATTCGTATTCTAGTGGTGACACTCTCTGAGCATCCACCCCCACTACTAACTTGGTCACCCAGGTAGCGGAAACTATCAACTACTTCTAGTTTCTCCTCCTGGAGTGTGATGGAATCTGTTTTTTGAGTGTCTGTGGTGTCTATTGTCCCTGTGCATCTGCCGCTCATGAAAGCTATCTTATCAGTTAATTTCCCTTTGATGTTGCTGCACCTCTTATGCGTCCATAGCTTACACTGGGTGCATCTTATGGAGTTTCTACCTACACCTTTCCTACAGCTCGAGCAGGGCCACCTGCCCGATGGGGTGTGTGCTGAGTTCGCCTTTCTACATACTATAACTTTGGTCTTCGCTACATTTACTCTAAGGTCCTTAGATTCTAACCCTTGTTTCCACACCCGAAATTTCTTTTTTAGTTCCGGTAGTGATTCTGCTATGAGGGCCAGGTCATCAGCATAGAGGAGCTCCCAGGGGCAACCTGTTTTGAATTCCTCTGTTATTGCCTGGAGGACTATGATGAATAAAAGGGAACTGAGGGCTGAGCCCTGGTGTACACCTACTTCTACCCGGAATTTTTCACTATATTCGTTGCCAATCCTAACCTTGCTGACAGCCTCTCTGTATAGAGCCTGTACAGCCCTTATTAGCCATTCGTCAATCAACAGTTTCCGCATCGACCACCAGATAAGGGATCGGGGAACCCTGTCAAAAGCTTTCTCCAAGTCCACAAAAGCTATGTAGAGGGGTTTATCTTTAGCTAGGTACTTCTCCTGCAGTTGTCGGACCAGGAATATAGCATCAGTGGTGCTTCTACCTGGCACAAAACCGAACTGCATCTCATCTAAGCAAATTCTCTCCCTAATGAGATGGGTTATGACCCTCTCTGTGGTCTTCATCACCTGATCCAACAGTTTGATACCCCTGTAGTTATTTCTATCTAGAGCATCACCCTTACCCTTGTAGCAGTTGACTATGGTGCTGCTACACCAGTCATTGGGTATGACTCCATTATGAACTACCTGGTTAACGATACGGGTGACTAGGCCATAGCCCGCATAACCAGCTGTTTTAAGCATCTCAGCAGTGATTCCTGATGGGCCGGGGGCTTTACCCGGTTTCATATCCTTAATTGCTTTATCTACTAGGGAGCCGTCTATTCGGATAGCTGGTCCCTCTACTGGGTCAACATTTGGCAGGCTCTCCTCCTCCCATTCATTCTCCACATTCAGCAGTCTTTCATAATGGCTTCTCCAAGCCTCTTTCTTTTCACCAACATTAAAGGCAAGTGCCCCATCATCCATGCAGACACATTTCTCTCCTGTAACATCACTATTTTCTCTCACACACTGTCTAGCAATACGAAATACCTCAGTTCTTTGGTCCTCACGTCGCTGGACATTGGCAAACTTCTTCTTTGCTGCTACATCTTTGGCTATGTATACCTGCTGCCCAGCCTCCCTTTTGGCTACCTGGTACAGTTCCCTGCTACCCCCATCCCTCCATGCTTTCCAGGTCTGTTTCTTTGCACTAATGGCTTTGTCTACTGTACTATTCCACCACCACATAACTCTAGGTCTGGAAGGAACTTTGCACCATCCACAGACTTGGTCGTGGCACTCAGCAAGCTGTCCCGTAGGAATTTTCAGCTACCTTCTATGTCCGACGTCTGTAGCTCCTCCTCCTTCTCATCAAATTTCTTGATGAGGATGTCCCTAAATCTCTGAAGGGTTCTTTAGCTTCCAAATCCTTCTTTTCTGGATTGGTCTGTTTCTTGGAGTCCTTCTGGCCTCAAGCCTATGTATGTATGTATGTATGTATGTATGTATGTATGTATGTACGTATGCATGCATGTATGATGCACATAAATAACTGTTTATCTCGAATTCTCAGAGTTTATTTCTAAATTGCATCCCATCCCCAACATCTTAATTCTGGATCTATCCCTGAAGAGGTGCAAAGCTAAATTCTGTAAAGTAATAAGTCGTGTGATCTGCTGTTTCTGCCAATTCGTAGCCCCTAAATATATGCTTTAAGTAATATTAAGGAAATCATACGAGGAATTGAAACCAAATTTTAGGTGTAAGTATTGAATTGGATAACACTTACTAAAATCACGCTGGCATTATTAAATAATTGTTCATTTTTATGTGACATATCCCAGTAAAAAATATAAATAACAGTAAGAGAAGCAGTAACAGCAACAAGTATTACAAGAAATGTAGCAGAAGAATGAACTATATAACAATAAGGCTAACAAAAACACTAGAAACAGCAAAATTACTGGGATCTTTTCCTTTTGAACGGCACTTTGTAACATTTTTAGGTAACCCTAAATCGAAAATAGATTGAAATGCAATAGATCGATACTAGGGCCATAATTATGGGTAACATTTTCATTTGACACCGCTAGAAAACAATCCCATTTTCCGTACCAGTGTCGTATGAAATAATAATCCTAGTATCGATCTATTTTCCGTACCAGTGTCATATGAAATTATAATCCTAGTATCGATCTATTTTCCGTACCAGTGTCATATGAAATTATAATCCTAGTATCGATCTATTTTCCGTACCAGTGTTGTATGAAATTATAATCCTAGTATCGATCTATTTTCCGTACCAGTGTCGTATGAAATTATAATCCTAGTATCGATCTATTGCATTTCAATCTATTTTAGATTTAGGGTTAGTTAGGGTTAGGGGTGGGGAAAAGGGTATCTTTTTTCTTCACAAATGTATATAAACCCAATCTGTTTCTTAAAGGAGGGACATATTCATTATGCACAGAATGTTATTTACGTCAATGGAGGTAATTGATTGGTTAAAATTGCCGAAATGCAAGAAATTTCAGACGAAATATCTTACAAACTATAGAATTTTCTCAATAAAGCCAAGAGAAAAAGATGTTTTATAAACACATTCTACCAGTATACGAAGTTTAAAACTATTTAGTTGCCTAGAAATTATGTTACAAAGTGCCGTTCAAAAGGAAAAGATCCAAATTACTAATTTGTTAATAAACAATAAAAATGCCAACAAAAGGAGAATATTAATTTCAAATTTTGTCAGAAGGCCAGCAATTTCGGGTGAGTGGCTAAGTCGATTATATAGAGTCCAATGCTCAACTCAAAAGATGAAAGGAAAAGTTGACCTTGTTTGTATGTATGTGTATTTCACTATTCGACTCATGGACATGAAAGTCCGTGGGCGGAGCGTGAGTCACTTCTCCCTCACCAACTTCAAAATCAAAAGTAAATAAATAAAAATTCTTTACAGAAACTGCCGAACAATCAGCTGGAAAAATTAATAATCTCGAGACCCTAATCGAAAGATCCCCAATTTATACTTTACACTTATGGCTCCGCTCGTGACTTATGAGCCCAGCTCTTTCTTGCTTAACACATCCACTGGTATAGCAGCTCTCCTAAATTCAGCATAAGAAATGCGTTTTTTCAAAAATACCTGCCTCCACTGGTGACAACAAGCATTGCTATTCCAACAGACCTTTCATATTTCACATGCCTTCAACGAGGATTTTAACACAATCCTTGAATTATAAATTTGAATTCCACGTTCGGCATAATTATATATATATATATATATCTTCTTTATATATAAAAGTCAAGTTGTGCTGTCTGTCTCCTACGATTTAGATTCCTAACTACTCCCACATTTTGCGGTGCAGTGTAACCAAAACCGGGTATCTTATTGTCGTGATTCATATCGAGCCCTTCTGGGTATTAGCGCGCGTCTACGATGAGTCTACGATTTTAAAAAAATTTACCATAATTTTTTTCAATTTTAATGCATTTTTTCGCTATTATATAAGGGAAGTAACTCTCTAAAAATGTCTACGATGAGTCAACGATTAAAAAAAAAATTACCATCATTTTTTTCCATTTTTAATGCATTTTTTTGCTATTTTTTGGCTATAACTCTCTAAAAATGCTTATATAGTTATTTCCCTTACAAACCCGAGCAACGCCGGGCGATACTGCTAGTATATATATATATATATAGGTAAACAGTAAAAATAATTACAGACATGGACAAGAACATGAAACACCACAGAGACGACACAAGAACCACAGGACGGGACATTCGAAGCCCTCAGTCATCAGTCAAGAACCAGATCATCTTAGCAATTTCGGCTGATATATATATATATGCTCTTCTGCATATTCCAACACCGTCTAACGAGGTCTATACGAAAATGCTACTTGAGAAACTGATAGACTTCATAAGGCGGATGAAGTGGAAGGCGTATTTCTACGACAGAGGTACGCCACCCTCCGAGGTTATTGTGTTAAAGAGATTAAGAGTCTGACGCGTCGTCCATAGAGCTAAGCGCACTTAATTGCATATATATATATATATATATATATATATATATATATATATGTGTGTGTGTGTGTGTGTATATGTATATGTGTATATATATATATATATATATATATATATATATATAAATATATATATATATATACCAGAGTAAGCACATAAATGCGGAAACCAGCTGGAAGAAATAGTATTCGAATACCGGAGGTAGAGTTCTACGCGGTTAATGTTTACATCTTGACCCGGAAATGAAAATAGAAAAAAAATACTGGAATGGGTGTAAAACAATGTGTGGGAAGCGAATGTGAAAAAAAAATGCGCGCAATGCAACTGGAGTCCCGTTTGTTGGACAGTTTTATATATATATATATATACATTTTAGTAAATAAATTGACATAATACAATGTCTAAAAGTTGATGAATACCACCTATTGATCCCCTCTATTTTCTTATTGCTCTCTCTCTCTCTGTACACACACACACACACACATATATATATATATATATATATATATATATATATATATATATATATATATATATATATATATATATATATATATTATATATATATATATACATACACGTGCGCTCAGACTGTCATCGTACATATTCGTTTGTTACATCGCCTTTGGTTATTGGTTTCTAATGAGCTAAATACAAGTTCGCTGAATTTTCGACAAGAGGAAGTGATAAGAGAGGATCTGCGTAACTCCTAACATAGGGAATGACTATATTCGTAAAACCCCCATTTTTCGGTTCTTCCGCCGATGTTTATATCCTTCTCCGATATACATCAGCGAAAGATACATACACATACACTCATCCATACACACCATATAGTTTTAGGTTCAATCTCACAGCCCGCTTTTTAAACCTTAACGGCTAAAAATTGGGACGTGAGTCGATTCATTATTGCTAATAAGTGATAAGGTAGATAAGAGATGTGAGCAACTAAAGTTACCTTAAGTCACAGTAGTACGGATAAGCCTTAGCACCTGCCTCCGTAACCAATTGGGCCGTCTTCTCGTTTTCTGCTTCATCAATGTCCCACAAGACCAGGATACAACCACGTCGAGCAAAATCGAGGGCAAGGCCCCGTCCGATGCCATTAGCAGAGCCAGTGATCAGGACAATTTCATTTTTTACATCTTTATATTTGGGAGTGATAAGGAAATTCCACACCGCTGCCACGCAAGCGATGACTATGTCTCGTAAGAGAAATAGAATTTCGACTATCAACATTGCAACGTGTTGCTGCGTCGTTTTCTTTCGCTCTTCCACACTCGAATAAACAAATGGGGTTCTTTAGAAGAGAGTGATTTGTTAAAAGAGAGAGAGAGAAGGAGAGTGAATGAGTGATAAAGATAGAGGATTAATGAGTGCGGGGGAATGACTTAAGCGATATCGGTGGTGGGGAAGGAAAGTGAAAAAGTGGAATTAAAGTGATTGATGCTTAAAGACCGAGAGACTAAGTAGAAAGGTGAGAAAGAAAGAACTGAGAATGAGTGAACTACTTGAGAAAGAAGTGCAGGGAAGTTGGTGGACAACAAAAGGGGATAGAAAAATGGAAAAGAGTTTGAAGGAAATTAATTTCCTTTATGGAACTTTTATAATTTCACAATGAATCAGAATAGACAGGTTTGTTATGTCAACTCCCCATCAGCTTTGATCGATTTTTTTAGTAAGTAGATTTAGCTCATAAATAACCAAGGATAATAACTTGACTAGAATCTACTAACATATAATTCTCTTGTGTTTCTGGCCATCACAACAGATGATTGGCGAAGGAAGGGGTGATATCCACCGATGGAAGTGGGATGGTGAAAATTCAACGGTGAAAATAAAATCAAACAGCGCTTCAATTCTGTGTGTGTATATGTGTGTGCCTGTAAAAGGGGGTTTGTGAATATTTGTGTGTGTGTGTGTGTTTATGTGTGTTTCTGTAAAATATTCTTTTTATATAATGTTTGAGAGAGTGTATATGTGTTTGTGTGTGTTTATTTAGAAAGATACATAAAAAGAATAGAATTACAGACGTGCATTTACACACACATATAAACAGACACATTTAAAAAGGAAGGGAGGGGATTGTGACACAGTATAGAAAACCGCGTTCGCTGCTGACTGTGTGCTACTCTTACATATAAATGTAGTGTAAAAATTCACACAAAACAGCATTGAATATGCAGTCTTAGAAGACAACGTTCTCCGAAAATTATAGTCCTTTATATATATATATATATATATATATATATATATATATATATATATATATATATATATATATATATATATATATATATATATACTAGCAGTATAGCCCGGCGTTGCCCAGGATTAAGTTAGGATATTTAAGTGATCAAGCGCTTTATTTCAAACCAAAATAAGTGACACCGACATCAAATTTGAGCGAAATCCGCTGAAATTGGTAAACGTTTGGCTGAAAATGGGTTGCAGGCAATTTGACTGGGAAATCCCATAAGGAATCGGTTTATCGATTATTTCCACTCATCGATTTTTTTTGAGAACTTAAAGCATTCAAAGATCCCATGAGTCCTAAGTAATGCTGGCATCAAGTTTGAGCAAAATATGTCAAAGTTGGTAAAAGTTATGGTTGAAAATGAGGTTTAGCCAATTTTTGTAGGAAATTCTATAAGGAATCGGCTCATCAATTTTTTATCCCGATTGAATGGAAAACCCCAAATGGATGCCTGCCACCGATAGCGTTTGGCCTTGGGACATGGCGAAGTATGGTCTCACCGGGAACTGCGATCTGTGGAAGTTAAACGGCATGTCTGACTGCGAGGGATAAAGCTGCATCCTTGAAATGAAAACATTTTCACCCCTCCCGCACCCTGTACCAATGGTGGCCTCAATCAAGTCAGGCGTCAGGGACTTGATTACTAAGCGGGTCCCGTTGTACTATTTACGTGGAAGCAAGTTTCTGATTAGCATAATTGGGTATCCAACCCTTAGCCTAAGAATGTGAGGTGGAAGCCCTGCTGGCTCCAATGAGTTGAGAAACTCGATAGGGTAAATGACAATGTCTTGGGGGTCAGAGGTCCAGTTAATCGATTTGTTGATGCGCTCCCCACCCGTAATTCGGCTTGTGAGCTGGTCGTTGGTAGCACCGACAGCTACGTTTTTTTTTTGGGGGGGGGGGGGGCCAAGATGGTTCTTTCAATGAGCCAATTGATGTCTGCATAATTACTTTCCAGATTGGGGAACACTGTTTCCAAAAGATCGGAAGGGTTGTCCACGGTGTTGCACACTTCAGAGATGGATATGTCGCCCCTATCATTCCTAGGGACCTTGCCTTCTCCAAGGGTTAAAATGTCTTCAGCAAATGCTGCAGACGTGTTATCACCAAGTAAGTACGCACGCATGTTTGTGCTTAGGCTTAAGGTCTTAACCTGGAGCCACAACATGGATGACTTAAGGCATGCGCGCACTTCATCAGCCCAGCTCCCTTTAAGGATGACAGGAAGGGTTTGCCGGAAATCTCCTGAAAGCAATAGAGTTACACGACATCACCCACAGAAGCTGTAGAATCCCTGATACCTTTCAGTGACCGGTCCAGTGCCTCAAGGGCACCCTTATTGGTCATTGTGCATTCGTCCTGTAACGGTAGAGATTGATTGGTAAATATTATTATTGATGATGTGTTGGTGGAAGCAGTGGTAACGTTAATACTTTGTTGTTATAATGACATGTAAGATGTGAAAGAAGGACAAGGCATGAAGTTTTAAGAAAGTATTTATTTACCGTTACGTTACAGATACCTTGCCTCGACGGGCAGGTTATGATACATCAAAAAGCATGCGAAGTACAGTTTGTGTTTGTGTCCTCTTCATTGTTTAGTAGTAATTACAGAGAGAGATAGAACAATGTTGTAAGAGAACAGAATTCGAGCTAGAGAGAATTGTAGGTGTTGTCTCACAGCTGCTGACAGTAATTTTCATTTCTCTCGCTGACCATTATATTTAGTAGAGGTTTTCCTTGTGATCATGATTCTATCAGTCCGTTCCCTAACTAATTGAGTCGTGACGATGCAACGAACTTGGTTGAGTCATCACCGGCTGTGACTAACTGATTTTTGCTTGGGGTATGCTTGCTTATATAACTATCCAGAAGGATAGATATATCATTGAGAACAATAGATTTAGTTGGTGATTTTGTTATCTCTATTCTAGCTTTTGGTGAAGTAGAAGAGGTTAGAAAGGGTCAAGTGGTGAAGACATTATTTCAGCCTAGCTAAAGGCATCTGGAAAATGTAAAACTGCTGTCAGAGAAAAACCATTGTTCCATCGTGGAAAAAGTTCTGTTGCAGTGTTAATTTAAATTTGATTATGGTGGATCGAATCCACTTCATGCATGCAAAAACCACTACAGTCCCATACAATGAGACGGCACTGTCTAAGAATTTCCTCTTCCTCTGAATTTTTGCCAATGTTGCAAGTAGGAACCTCGGCCCTCACCAAATGTAAAGGCAGCTTGAACGCTGAGTGCGCCGTCCTACCTCCCGGCAATAACGTAGCAGCGATTCCCTAGGAAGCAACGGCTAGCGCAATTTGTTTCTCGCGACGAATCTTAGCAAGTATTAATTGTGTTACAAAGGATTTGCCGGTACCTCTAGCAGCATCGAGGGGAAAATGCCACCCGCCTGTTTTTCAACGGCACTGACGACAGCCTCTGATCAGGGAGCAATTTCGGTTCATTTACTCACAGGTATTCCACAAGGCCATCAGCGTCATACGACAACTCCAGAAGTAACTTTGGTGGGAGTGTGTTAACGTCCTGTCGCAATGAGGATGGCAAACCGAATGTGTTCAACGCTGCCCCACCGATTTTGAGCAGGGCATCCCCGATTTCAATCAGCGCATTATTGTAGATCAGGTCATTGTATCCAATGTCAGCATTAGGGCACTGTTGCTTTGCCAGTCATCATTTGCCTTGACCACCGAGAAAGCAAAATTACGTACAGAGAATTTCATAAACAGAAATGAATGGGAAAAAGGTTTTGGATTAAATTTTTAGATTAACACTTGTACGATTTTCATTAAGAAAAAAAAAATCGGATTTTTTGCGTGGAATCAACTACCCTGGCCTCCTAATATGCCACAAAACTCTTTTTGTGGTTCGAAAAACGGGGTGTTGTGTGGTGGAAGCCTCGGAAATTTCACCCCTATACCCATTTATCTTTCCACCATCTATTTTTCAATGTACATGGAAAAATACGGAGATTAAGAATATGGAAAACTTTTTTTTTAATCTCAAATTTACCATGGAAAACTTCAGGCAAATTTTTAGATATGTAACAGGATGAAAGGTCTGTAACACTGGATGGGTGCAGCTCTCATCCTGTGCATTGAAATATTAATCGAAGGAAAGAGCCAAGACTTCCGATCATCTTCTTAACAAAATAAATATTTTTAGTTCTGGATTCGCAATATATACATTCTTCTTCAGGGCGAATCGGCAGCCTAGGAGCTCGTCGCAGTAGTCAAGTGGAGTGAGCTAAATCTTGTCCGTTCAAGCATAGCGTAGCATCGCCACGAGGTGCAGCTTGAGAGAGCTGATAAAACACGACCGTCATGTTCGGCTGTCAGCGTTCGAGAGGCCGATACGAGGGAAATTTTGCTGCTGCTAGTTTTCTGCGCATGCGCATGAGGGAACTTCCGGCAGGCCTCCCGGAAGAATCCAACTCTGCGCATGCGTGCAGGAGATTTCCAAGATGGCGTCACTACAGATAACACTCGCACGGATTTTTTGCATGGAATCAACTACCCTGGCCTCCTAATATGCCACAAAACCCTTTTTGTGGTCCGATTAACGGGGTGGGGTGGGGTGAGCCTCGGAAATTTTACCCATTTATATTGTGTAATTCACTGACAAATTCTTACCTACCTCTTTGTTTCTATGTTGCTAGATAAATGAATTCTCAACAAAACACTTTTTTCCTCGGCATAAAATAAAAACAAAACACTTTCGCGCCCAAAGTAATGTGTGTGTGAGAGGTGGGAGAAACATGAACGATTTAAAATAAATATACTTTAATTGTTGTGTGAGAAAGTATATATAATCTGATTATAAAATATAGTGTCTTTCAAAAACATCCTAAATTTGAATACTATATCTCGTATTTAAGAAAAGAAAAACATTTTACTTTTTTATTTTTGGTGAACGCTGTCACTTACTCTCTCTCTCTCTCACACACACACATACACACATGCATACATCAACACACAACTTCTCTCTTCCTCCCTCACACAAACACGCACATTTTCACTTCACTGTGGACAAGAAGAGACTTAACTCATGTTAGCAAACTTCAAAATTGGTAAAAGTTAAGGTTGAAAATCGATTTTTACCGCTACCCACGGGTGTTTAGGAGAAAATAATTTGATGAAAATACAGCTAGAATCGTGACGAATGTCCTCCTAAAATTGGAGCAACATGCGTGCTTATTTGTGGACGTGCATAAACTACATTCACGTACACACACACACCCTGCCTTTTATATATACAGATATAGCTATATACTTTATTGCCTTCACAGTGTTTACTGCTTTACAAAATTAAATTTTAAAATTGGACAAAACAGAGAACACAATTGAAAAAATTAAGGATCCATTCAGTTTCAATCACAGATTTTTTTTTAACTAAACAGTTTGAAACTTCAAATACTGGGAGACTTTCTCACGTAAAACACAGTTTACTCTGAACGTTTTTGACAAAATTTCGTATTTTAGAAATTATTTTGTGTTAAAGTTGTATTTGGGTAATTTTAACCAATCAATGACATGTATTTAGCTGAAGAAATGTACTTCTGTTTGTGGAAGAGCAACAACTTCCGGGTTTAATCTCTACGAAATGCATTTTTCAACTGTGTGTGGTTTATTTGGATGGTTTTTTTTAGCTAAGCTGCTGTATTTTTGAATATTTTTACTTACTGCTTGTGATTATTTTCACCACTCTGTTTTATTTTATTTTTGTTTACTTGCCTGCGTTAATTTCGTGATTTATTTCCACCATTTTTGCTTACTTCCCTGCGTTAATTTCAAGGTTTATTTTCACTAATTTTGTTTATTTGTCTGCGTTAATTTGTATGTATTTCACCTGCCTGGTTAGTTTTTCATATGCACTTCTGCCTGAACTGTGTATGTAATGCCATGAAATCTTACAGTGCATTTCAAAGATTAATATCCTACATTAAAATTGATTTAATCTTTATCTGTTTGTATTGTTTTTCCTTTTGTCTACATTGTATACATGCCTCATTATATAGTTAGGTTAGGGTTATAGCTATAATTTAGAATTAGGGTTAGATAGCATGCTAAAGTGTAAGTGGACACATATACTTGTAACAATAAAAATTTGTTGTTATAATTGCATACAGTAGGATGTGAAAGATGAACAATGTATGACATTTTAAAGAAATATTTATTTATCATTACGTTACAGATACCTTGCCTCAATGGACAGGTTATGATAAATCCAAAAGCATGCGAAAGAAAGATACAGTGGAATGTTTCTTTGCATAGTTTGGCGTATACGAATAGTTAGTAGTAATCCACAGATAGCAAAAGATGATGTTGTAAAAGAACAGAATTAGAGCTAGTGAAAGTTGTAGGGTTGTGGGACATTGTTTCACAGCTGCTGACAGTAAATTTCAATTCTCTAGCTGGTCAGCCAGACTTCATTGAGTTGTCACCAACTGTGACTAACTGAGTTTTGTTTGTGGTGTTCTTGCTTTTATAACTATCCAGAAGGATAGATTATATCATTGAGAACAATAGATTTAGTTGGTAATCTTGTTATCTCTATTCTAGCTTTTGGTGAAGTAGAACTGAAGGCATTATTTCGGCCTAGCTAAAGGCATCTGGAAAATGTAAAACTGCAGCCAGAGAAAAACCATTGTTCCATTGTGGGAAAAGTTCTGTTGCAGTGTTAATTTAAATTTGGCTGTGGTGAATCGAATCCACTTCATGTATGCAACATCCACTACATAATGTATGCTAAAGTGGCACTAAAGATTAATTGAAACAGATTACCTATCAGAAATTAAGTCATGAAAGGTTTAGCAGTGACAACACACTTTACTTCACATTTCTATGTTTCTGAGGGCAATGAAATAAAATACCAGATAAGTAAATGCTGGGTCAATATAGCTGACTGTGTCCTCCTATAAAATTTCTTGCTTTATCCCTTTGTTAGAAATTCTTATTAGTACTATTATTTAGTGTGAACAAGAGAAAAAAATGGTGTTCAGAGAACATCTGCAGGCTTTCCCAAACTGTGAATGTAGATGATGTTTTTGTAACTTCTGTAAATTAATGTTTTAAGAAACAGTGATTCCTTGTAGGGATTGCCATTCTAGAGACAAATGATTGGATAAAATATTTAGTGAGATATGTTAAAGATGATGATGTGGGCTCAGTTTGATATAGTATACAGCTTATTAATTCACAAGAATAGCAAAAGCTGCTGTTTTTTTTTTAAGTTTTTTCTCTGTTTTATTTGAACAAGTTGGCTGGATGAAGGGGCTGTATCCTTGGCTTTTGCATTCCTTCTGAGGTGAAAGGCAAGAGCTGTGCCTATGGTCTTTGCAGGCTTGATGGCTGTGTAAAAATTAACACTTCCCTTCTCCAAGCTTAGATTTGAAACCAAATCTAAGGATTCTTGCTCATCTAAACCACCATGACGAACAGGTGCAAAAAAAAAGATTTTCTTTGTCCTGTCAAAAAATCATAAATCATCTCCCTTTGACCTACGACCTCAGCCAAGTCAGGCAAAGTTCAAATGGACAGGAGTCCATTTATTTAGACACAATCTCTCCTGCAGTATGTCTGTCCTTCTAGCTGCCACAGCTATTATAAATACCATGATCAGCAGAGGGACAGACAAGAAAGGCCTAGGACACAGACTGAAAGGTTCAAGAAGCAGAAAGACAGAGAGTGTGGGAAAGGTTTGAACGAAGGGACATGGCAGACTACTTTCTCAGATAAACGACACACGCACAGGTACAAACATATTCATTTCTAACACATCACCTACACAGGTGCACCCTGTTTTTATTCCCCTCCTTTGTAGCAGTTGTAAACAAATACATGTAGTGAAGAATTGTGAATACCAACAAATAATGCAAATACAGTAAATAAATTATTTAAACTGTAAATCAATGTCATTCAATTATTTTCTTCGAAGGCATCCACAGGCCTAATGCCTCTGTTTACCTCAATACCTTCTGATACACCTTTAACCACTACAGCTGCTCTTCATCCAGAGTGATAGTAGCGAGAGCGGTGTTATTCCATCATCTCAAAGCCAAACACAAAGGGTGTAAAGTCAGTGCTAAGTTATGTGTGGTGGGTAGAGAAGGTATTAACATTGCCTGATGGGCCCATCGTGTGGAGAGTCGGAGAGGCAGAGAAACCTCTATAAAGACTTTGATTGACAAGCAGGAGCATACAATCAAAGGACAAGAGGAGATGCAAAAGGCTATTCACCAACATTTTGCTTGGTTGTTTGGGATGAGCAAGGCGCCAGTCAGGTGGTACTAGCATTGATTACTATTGGTTGGTGCATTTTACGTGCCACTGGCACAGGAGCCAGTCGAGCCTTGTCTCTCTGTGTTGAAGAGATCTTTAGTAAATATATGTATGTATCTATATACATGTGTGTATGAACACATATGTATTAGTCAAGTGTTAGAGTCAATAACCTTCTCTTTACAAAAGTTACTGGCTTTATATCTAAATTAGAAATAATGATGATGATGATTAGACTGTTGAAAAAGAAAAATTCCTTACATCAGGCTACAACAAGTGACCTTAGATGCCAAGAACCCTCTTAAGTATCCTAGCTGTCCCTAATAACACTGTTTTCTGAAGCTGTACTAAACTGGTTTTTATGCCTATTTCCTCTATCCATCTGTTCAGATTTTTAGGAATAGTTCCTAATGCACCTGTAACTACAAGAGTAAATCAGCCTTCTAGCTTCAATTGCTCTGTCCATCTGCATGTTAAAGTCTTGCAACATCTTATATTTCTTACTATCTAGTACTTTACTAGGTTCATGTTCATACCATTTATCAGTATGTTCCAATCCTAGCTTTCTACATAACTCCAAGTGGATTACTCTCCCTAGGTTGTCATGTCTTTTCTTGTATTCTTTCTCTGCCAGCATACTACTACATCCACTTACTATATGAATAACCTTTTCCTCTTTTGATTTGCACAACCTACATTGGACTTTGAAGAGTTTAATAAGGTATTTTGAAGTTATCTAAATGAACTTTGGAATCCATAATCTTGAAATGATTTGATTGTATTAATGTATTTTGGATATGATAATATATTTTGGAATATGTAATAATGTTGTTTGAAATAATTTGTGATAATCTGTTTTTCAACACATATTATTGTATTTTGAAATCATTGGACAGTAATAATACAATTTGAAATTAATTCACTAAAGTACAAAAGAAAAAACATGTCTTATTTTTATTTTTCCATCTGTGTAAGGAAGATCTGTTTCACATGAAGTTTTCAAGCATAGTCAAGAGCCTTACTTTTCCTCAACAATGAACTTGAAAGGTAGCTTCAGCTTGGCCTGGCGACAGTAGAAGGCAACATCAGTACGACCTCTTATCCCACAACAAATTTTGGTTCTTGTGCTAATGTAAGCTTGGATTAAAGAAGGTATTGAACTGCATACATCAAGACATGCTGGAAATAAGTCAAGTTTTGTCTGTCTAACCACAGACACCACCAATATTCTTTTCTACTTTAGGCACAAGGCTCAAAATTTTGTGGGAGGGGGCCAGTTGATTAGATCACCCTCAGTATGCAACTGGTACTTAATTTATTGACTCCGAAAGGAAGAAAGGCAAAATCGACTTCAGAACGTAAAGACGGATGAAATATCGCTAAGCATTTCACCCAGTGTGCTAAAGTTTCTGCCAGCTCACCGTCTCATTATAGCATGTTGCTCTGGCATCCAACAGATAATTTCCTAGGCCCTTTTCTGTTTGCATTTTGTGTGACTCGTGCAGCGCAGTACTTTTCAGTGTCTGGAATTTAGATGATGTGACAAAAGCCAGACCTGATGAATGTATCTGCAATCCCCACCTTGTTGGGAATTGGACTTGAGCTCAACTCACCCAAATCTCAGGCTACAAACATTTATTATGACAGATGGTTTCAACACTTGCTAGAGACAAGCAATCCACATTACCAGTTGAAGGCAATCTTTAAAGACATCTTTAATTTTGATTCACTGATCTCTCCATCAGCTGTTGAATTGACTGTTTGATTGACTGTTGAATACAATTCTATATTTAAGAGATGAGGAATTATGTACATTATTTACATTATTTAATTTGACGGATATTTGTCTTCATCTTGTTTGTTGTTAACACAACATTTCAGCTGATATACCTTCCAGCCTCCTTCAGGTGTCTTGGGGAAATTTCGAACCTGGGTTCTCATTTCTCCATGTGGCACTCACTCCTCAGCCTGTCCCGACTTGGGCAACATATTATACCCAAAAATGGCCTCAACTGGTGAGATGTGGCCCCTCTCTGCTATGGTCTTGATGGTGCGATGATGCCTCTCCACAACCCCATTACCAGAAACAGAAACAGTTAACATGCCACTTGTTGAGCATTTCCCCCAGCACCTCCAAGCGAAATGCAGTGCCATTGTCCACCAGCAGCTCATCCACGGGGCCTCATTCAAGAAATATCTCATTTAGTATTTTTGTGATTTCCTCCATGATCCCTGCCTTCATCTCCCTCCATATGGCCAACTGCCCTGGTCTGCAGTCGACCATCGAGAGGTACGTCCCCTGCTGGTAGTGCATCATGTTCACTGCCAGTCATTTCCAGTTGTGTTCCACTGGAATGCTCCCTGCCTCCTGCACACCCAGAGCAGGGTCAATGGACTGGCACCTGTCGCAGCTCCCGACTACTCTTTGCACACTCTGCCTGGTCATGTCAAAGTCAACTTTCCTGACAAGAAACAGGGTCCTGTTGACCCCCATGTGATGCATGGTATGCAATCTCCTCAGCTCCGAGTCACTCAGTGGATACACTGCAGCCTTGCTCTAGATCCTCTGGCATCTGCAACCACACTTTCTTTATTCTGGTCAGGAAGCCCACTCTGTTCCTCTCAGAGGGCACAAAAACCACACTCAACCTCAGGTCAAACTTAGCAGCTAGCTCACCCAGAATTCCCAAACGGCATTTTATAATCCCCTTTGGTTTGCACTCTCTGCTCGCTGGTGACCACTGATCCCACCCATCTGAATCAGTCCAGATCTCAATGGTATGCAGCCCCCACCTCAAGGCCAGGTTCAGCTCCTTCAACACAGCATCCAGCTCTGCCACATTGATGTGGTTGCAGTCGTCCTTCTTCCTGAGCCAGGCCATATCCTCCACCATGACACCTCCAATTGCCAGGACAACTCCCGTTGCTATGCTGCTGGCATCACACCACATGATCCCATTCTTCATTGTCAAAAGTGTTCTGTTGTTTCCATTTTCTCTGTTGTCCCAAAAGTAGCTACAATTCCTTTGGGTGGGACTGAGTATAAACTGTTTTTTAATTCTAATTGGTGTCTCTAAGGTGGCAAAATCTATTTTTATTTATCATAAAAGGAAGATCCATTACATTTTTTAAGAAGTCAAGACCCCTTTATATATTGAAAGTGGACCTCTTCCTGCCTGAATTCCTGGGAAGTAGGAAGACCCACCCTGTATTCAGTGCTACATACTCTTCTTAACAGGGGGCCCCCAATATCTATATGCCTGGGCAATTGCCCCCTCTGCTCCCCCATAAATTCCCTTCACTCTCTTCATTTTCTCTTCTCTTTACCTCACTTTGCCCCTTTCCTTCCTTTTTCTCTCTTTCTCATCTCTCCCTAATTCTTCAATCCCTCTGCCCCTTACCTCTCTCCTCTCCTTCCATGTAACCGGTGTTCTGCCAAGCCTGACCTTTCTTTCTTGGTTTGACTACCATCTGTGTAGCATCTCTTATGTTCCTTCCCATGATTTTCATCTCTTATGTTCCTGCTATAAGGCTTCACTTCCACATATGTCATCTTAATTTAATTCGTCCTTAGTCGAAAAACAACTGTTGTTAATGTGATGTTGTTTGTATTTGTAATTGTGTACCATTTCTATGATTTTTTGGTCCTTGTTTTCGTAAACATTCGCTTGCTTTCTTCCAAAGAATCTAGTGCTCTTAGTTTAGATTTTCTTGGGCCAGCCAGATTGGAGCAGTCTCGAGTGTAACAGGCTGAAACTGCAATGATGATCTGGAACTCGACTGACAACAGAAAGCTCTGAATGACCCATCCTTTTTTATACTGTCTAACTGTCCAGATGTTTTGTTTTCGCCTGTTACATTCTTGTTACATTTTTTTTTTGTTGTGTATATATATATATATATATATATAGAGAGAGAGAGAGAGAGAGAGAGAGAGAGCGAGATAGAGAAAGAACATATATACTCTCTCTTACTCTTTTACTTGTTTCAGTCATTTGACTGCGGCCATGCTGGAGCACCGCCTTTAGTCGAGCAAATCGACCCCGGGACTTATTCTTTGTAAGCCCAGTACTTATTCTATCGGTCTCTTTTGCCGAACTGCTAAGTGACGGGGACGTAAACACACCAGCATCGGTTGTCAAGCAATGCTAGGGGGACAAACATAGACACACAAACATATATATATACATATATACGACAGGCATCTTTCAGTTTCCGTCTACCAAATCCACTCACAAGGCATTGGTCGGCCCGGAGCTATAGCAGAAGACACTTGCCCAAGATGCCACGCAGTGGGACTGAACCCGGAACCATGTGGTTGGTTACTTACCACACAGCCACTCCTGCGCCTATATATATATATATATTTCTCTTTTGCTCTGTTACTTTTTTCAGTCATTTTAGTGTGGCCATGCTGGAGTACTGCCTTTCAGTTGATAAAATCAACCCCTGGACTTATTCTTTGTAAGCCTGGTGCTTATTCTATCGATGTCTTCTGCTGAACCACTAAGTTACGGGGATGTAAACACACCAGCATCAGTTTCTAAGCGATGGTGGGGGAAAATAAACACAGGCACAAATACACACACACACACACACAGGGCAGACTTCTTTCAGTTTCCGTCAACCAAATCCACTGACGCTCACCTCTTTCTTCCTTCCTCATTCATCTGTCATCCCTTCCTTTCTCATTCATAAACACAAGAGTATCATTATAGTAGATTATCTCAGTAACCATGGGAGCTTTGAAAAAATACAAAGTCCAGCAACACCACTGGATCATTCTACACATCTGTGTAATTTTTCACGCAATTCCACCCAGCTGTTTGACTGTGAATCCCAAGACAAGATAGAATCGCCCATGCCAAATTTATATGTATAGATATATATGCATATATGGGTAGAGGATATCACAAAACGTAAACAACATGAAATACGAAAATAATGTTGAGTATGCAAACAATGAGAGAAACAAATGGAAAACAAGACATGTAACATAAAGAACGATCCCTCATCAGTTGTCAGCTGTTCATCTCCTCCAAATTTCAAGCAATTAACGACAATATGAGGTTTCAAAAAACAGTTGCTGCTGCGAACTAATATGTTGATGATACCTTCATACTCTAGCCCTAAGAGGAAAATGTCCAAGTACTGCTGGATCATATCAACTTAATAAGACCAGAAATAACTAGAAATTTCAAACTGAAAATTCAGAAAGCCAAGGTGTGATCTTGTCTATCCAAGAAATATTGTTCTTCAGGAATTTTACAGTGGATGTGAATAATGTGAATAATGACTGTGCAGGTGGCACGTAAAAAGCACCCACTACACTCACGGAGTGGTTGGCGTTAGGAAGGGCATCCAGCTGTAGAAACATTGCCAGATAAGAGTGGAGCCTGGTGCAGCCTTCTGGCTTCCCAGATCCCCTGTTGAACCGTCCAACCCATGCTAGCATGGAGAACGGACGTTAAACGATGATAATGATGATGATGATTATGAACATTTGTAGCTTTTGCACAGAATACAGTGAACTGTAAAAGAAATGCAATTTTTTCAAATGTCATTTTTTTATGGTAAATTCTGAAAATTCATTTCGGGGATGTAAGTGTAAATATTCCAAGACATAGTGGTTTATGACTGAGACCCAAACTACAGGTAACCTTTCAACTTTCCCTGAAATGAGATGCCAAAACGCAGCTGCACTGAATGCTGTGGGTGGCAGTTGCAAACAATTGTCATGAAAACCAAAATGCACATGCATCTCATGGAAGTTATGGGTATAAAAATCAACTTGAACTGTGTTCCTGGCATTCATATTTTGGAAGCATCCTGTATGACCGAATTGTCAGCAGCACGGAGAGAACAAGCTATCAGCTGATTGCAAGCAGGACAGCATGCCTTGGTTGTTGCAAAAGTTTACAATGTCCATGTCAGAACCATCTATCGCCTGCAACAGCAATACAACAACACCAACAGCACTGTAAACGATGCCCGCAGAAGGCGTCCCTAGGTAACCACGCCCAAGCAGGACTGCTTCATCCACCTGCAACACCTCCGTGATTGCTTCAGACTGACCAGTATGACAGCTCACGAGATCATTAGCACTGGACAGTGGCGACACAGTACAACATTGACTGGCTGCCAACAACCTGTGTTACTGTCGGCCTGCTCAAGGTCTTGTCCTCACCACTTGCCACCATCAGGCACGACTACAGTCGGCTACATAGCACTGACATTAATGGCATCAACAATGGAGGTTGATAGTCTTCTCTGATGAGAGTCAGGGTGAACACTACAGAGAGGCATATGTCTTGGAGAGAGACATGTGGGGTGACCAAAGCATCATGGTTTGGGGTGCTATAGACCTGAATCAGAGAATTGGGTCCCATGTGTTTCAAAATGTTGGTGCATGCAGAGGGAATGGCATCACAGCACAGTGCTACATTGACTAGATTCTAAGACCTCACATCATGCCCTTCTTCGCGCAGCACCGTAGCTATGTGTTCTAGCAGGTCAATACTCCCTTCCACACAGCCAGCGTCACCATGGACTACCCGTGTCAGTATAACATTAGAACCATGCTCTCAGCCCAGATTTGAACCCAATTGAACACCTGCGAGATGAAATCCAGAGATGGCTGAACCAGGTGGTCCTAAGGCCAACAACTCATGTGGAACTGAAGGGAGCTTTCCTCAGGGTGTGGGCACAGGTGCCAATGGGTCTTGTGAACCGCGTCGTGCACTCCATGTACTGATGGTGTATGGCCATTTTGAACACCCAGGGAGGGTATACACGGTATTGAACATGTCACGCCCTACAATCTCGATGTGCTAGATCCGTCCACTACCAGAACACATGACAACAACCCATAGACTATGGCTAAAGTGCCTCCAAGAAATTCACTTTATCAGATTTATCGAAATTTATCTCTGACAATGAAATTAAAACATATTTCAGTCACACACATCTCGCGTTTCTTTTGTGGTTCAGTGAATGTCAGATATGTTTTAAATGTGAAATCTTTGCATAAACTAAACCGGCTCTCTCTTGAAAACCTTTAGAAAATGTATGTAACCTGTTTGTAAGATCGTTTACCATATGTCGCCGTGTCAGTCTTGTTACTAACTCCGAAAGATCGCTGTGTAAATATGCATATATTTTAGTAGATCTGAATATATGAACATTTTTGAAATTAGGTAGAACATTTTTCATAGAAAATAACATAATCTTGAATAATGAGTGATTTGTTGACTACATTTTGTACATATTATAAACAATCATAGGTGCAGGAGTGGCTGTGTGGTAAGTAGCTTGCTAAACAACCACATGGTTCCGGGTTCAGTCCCACTGCGTGGCATCATGGGCAAGTGTCTTCTGCTATAGCCCCGGGCCGACCAATGCCTTGTGAGTGGATTTGGTAGACGGAAACTGAAAGAAGCCTGTCGTATATATATATATGTATGTATGTGTGTCTGTATCTATGTTTGCCCCCCCTAGCATTGCTTGACAACCGATGCTGGTGTGTTTACGTCCCCGTCACTTAGCGGTTCGGCAAAAGAGATTGATAGAATAAGTACTGGGCTTACAAAGAATAAGTCCCGGGGTCGATTTGCTCGACTAAAGGCGGTGCTCCAGCACGGCCGCGGTCAAATGATTGAAGTAAAAGAGTAATCAAACCAGTATAATAGTTCAGAAGTGATAATTATAATTTCCTTAATTTCCTGTTATTTCGGCATTTTTATTGACATCCTTGTATTTATATCCTCACTAGCAACTTTCGCCATGTACATCTTTTAACTGAAAAAGTCTAAAATTCATACATGTAAGCCAAAGTTTAGTAAAACACCCATCGTCGTTATTGACGGATCGGGTATACTTTGAAAGTTGAAAGAAAGGAATTAGTACAATTGTGTTTAAAGACTTTTTATCGTTTGTATAGGAGTATAATGTTTTTCAGAGTTGCCTCCCGTGAGTAGCCATGGCAACTGGTACCAACAAAGCAAGTTGCCACTTGACAATATTTCTGTGAAAACGAAGTTAAAATTCTTTTAAAGTTTGTTTTGTATCTGCTTTGTGTCTGAGACAAAAATGAAGCTGAAAAGGTTCCTAGTACGATACTACCCACCAGGTATCCTATTTCACTTGTCACCGATAATTTTAGCTTAGCGATCTTTTCGCTTGTTAACTTACTTTTGTATCTTTGAAATATGTTCGTTAAAAATATTGCGGCCAAAATTATTTCTTAATGTATTACATTATCGATAATAGAAATGCTGGACGTAAGGGAACACGAAAACAATAGATAGAGGTACATAAATATTTATGGTAGAGGAATCCTTGTTAGTTCACATTTAAAAAAATGTTTTGAATGAGATCTTAGATAACCTTCATTAATAATTTGGATATCCTTCGGAGATGGTATCACAAAACTGATTTCCTTAAAAATTCTTTTTTTTTCTCTTACTTGCAATGATACACAAGGGCTTGCGCGCGCACACACACACACCACACTATCTTTTTTTCATGAATCACTTGTTTATAAATTTTTCATGTATGTATGTATGAATATATGTGTAAGTAACGATGTGTTTATGTGCATGCATGTGTATTTGTGTACCGCAAATCCTCGAGTATAATCCGCATTTTTACCCAAAATTTAAAGGTCAAAACTATATATGAGGTTAAAAATGAAAAATATTTTCTAAGCAATGTCCGAGTCCCTATTTGCTGTCCGGCAATGTTTATTCAGACGCATTTTGTGATGTCGGGCGTGAAAATAAAGCCTGAAAGCAATGAAGTCATAAAAGAATCATCCATAACTTGCTTTAGGCAACATTTATTAAACGTTATTGCTGTTATTTCTTTATTTTCTACAAACAAAATGCACAAAAAAGCTACACGTTTGCATCACGTTATTTGTACAATAATAATAAAGGACGTTACCGTATACATTTTTACAAGCCAAGGACGTTATACAGACCTCCTTGACTCAAGTTAGAGAAGGGGTGCGTATTATATATACACAAGGCTTAGGTTTTTCAGAGGTACAGCCCCCTAAAAATTCCCTGCGTATTATACTCAAGGGCGGACTATACTCGAGGATTTACGGTATTCATGTATAGGTTCGTGTGTGAAAAATTTTATGCGGAAATTGCCGAACAAATACATAAAACAACGATCTTTAGTTCAAGTTTTGGGATCCCGTCTCTGAAGGAGAGCTAATAATTTTTATGGCCTTTATTAAATTGTCTCATTAAAAAACATTCTAATAATATAATTCAAAAATTGTTAACTGTCATCAGAACAGTGGTTTTCAACTAGGGTTTCCGCCAGCACAGCCCAGGGGTTCCGCAAAAATTTACAAAACTGTTAAAATCGGCAGTAATTTTTAATTCTCCTGTGCAGATATGTGTGCATAAGACTATTGAATTATTGCACAGGGGTTCCTCGAGCCAGTGGAATGTTTCCTTGGGGTTCCGCTCCAGCAAAAAGTTTGAAAAGCACTGCATCAGAATATGGCTATCTAAGTATATAATCTGGGGTTGTTATTGATCGTTTCAGAAAAATTTTAGAAAAATATATTCAAGGGTTAAAGTGTGATTATTTTTACCCAATCAAAAAACAGGATTTGGAAGCTAGCACTTTGTCCGTGGAGTGGAAGCACTCCGTCGATTACGACGACTAGGGTTCCGGTTGATCCGATCAACGGAACAGCCGGCTCGTGAAATTAAGGTGTAAGTGGCTGAGCACTCCACAGACACGTGTACCCTTAACGCAGTTCTCGGGCATATTCAGCGTGACACAGAGAGTGACAAGGCCGGCCCTTTGAAATACAGGTACAACAGAAACAGGAAGAGTGAGAGTGAGAGAAAGTTGTGGTGAAAGAGTACAGCAAGGATTACCACCATCCCCTGCCGGAGCCTCGTGGAGCTTTAGGTGTTTTTGCTCAACACTCACAACGCCCGGTCTGGGAATCGAAACCGCGAGTCCGCTGCCCTAACCACTGGGCTATTGCGCCTCCACTTTGTCGGTAATGACAATACAATGACATACCTTTCAATGATGGAAGTTTTGATAAGTTTTAATAATTAGTCAAGTGAAATGTTGGACCAGACATGTAAACAATATAAAAACTGAAAAATCCTCAATGAATACATTTTTTGTAGCGAATCATAAACGAAAGTTTACAATAGAGTCTAGAAGTTTATCAAACTAATGACTATTTTCGTATCTCCAAATACGAGTCAACTATAGAACTGTGGGTTCCACAGCTCGTTTATATTCCTTCGTTTTACAGAGGCGAATGTATTATTGAGTGTGGTACCATCTTTCGAGTTAAGGAACTCAACGTTCTAGTTCACTATTCTCCTCGGTTTTCAGTTTCTCTATCATATTCGAAAGTTTAAACGAATTAACTGTGATCGTACTTCTATTTAAGTTGAAAAAGTTCAGGAAAATACACTGTTCAAAATTATGAAAAGGAGGTAGTTTACAGGGCAGCAACCAAAAATATCCGTTTCTCTAAATAAATAAATAAATAAATAAATAAGATAAATCAATAAAACAAAAAAAAGATTAAAAAAAACACAAACGAAGGAGACTTGGTTTGTTACTATGGAAACTGGCATCAATATGTCTGGCTTTTCATTGGTTAAAATTACCCAAAATTTGCAATGGCAAAACTGAATTTCATTTCCATAATTACCATCTGAAACTACATCAATACACCAAATTTTAAATTAGTTGAACAAAATTTGGATCTTTACCGTTTGACGTACAGATTTAAAAAATAATTTTTTGTAACTAAACACTTTCAAATTTCGGACACTGGTAGAATTTGAGAATAACTTATATTTTTGCGAAGTAATTTCACTACTTTAGTAGGTCTATTTCGGTAATTTCAACCAATCAATGACGTGTATTCAGCTGAATAAAATTACTGCCGTTGTTTGTTAACAACAAGTATCGGCGGTGTATATTTCATTTGTCGCTGTTATTTATGACATCGTTCGTGCGTTTGTACCGGTTTTAGCTTTAGGGTTAGGGTTGTCATAAATAACAGTGACAAACAAAAAATACACCGCCGGAAGTTCTTGTTGACAAACAACGGCAGTAATTTTATTCAGCTGAATACACGTCATTGATTGGTTGAAATTACCGAAATAGGCCTACTTTAATGTGAAATTACTTTGTAAATATAAGTTTTTCTCAAAAATGCCAAGAGTAAAACATGTTTTATATGACACATTCTACCAGCGTCCGAAGTTTGAAAGTGTTTAGTTACAAAAAATTATTTTTTAAATCTGTACGTCAAACGGTAAAGATCCCAAAATTTAACCCTCTAGAACCTGCTCATACATCCAGTAACACAAAAATTATTTTCAGTGTAAATTTGATATTTAAATGGATTAAAAAAACAAAAAGGTGATTCCCTTCAAAATCATTAGTAGGTTGTGAAATATGATATGGTCCAAATTTGGCACATAGGTCTTTGCATCTCAGTAAACATTTCAAAGAGTTCCAATTTCATCTAGCACAATTAAACAACAAAACTGTTATTTACAAACTATTTAATACAATATTAGTCAAACTGAGTTGATTTGCTGATGTTACTTGAAAACACGGGGCTTTACTACAGATGATTTTTGCCAGGAGTGGTGTCACAGTGCATGAATTAAGGGTGTCTGACTTTCTTGATGGATAGCAGTGCTTCAGCAATCATCCCTTGGAAAACACTGAGTTTCATTGGTTGTAAATCCAACACCAGCTGTTGACAACAGTCAAGGTCAATGTGTGGTAAAAGATGCACATATACCAACGACAGGACCTCATGTTGTACTTGTACAATACTGTCAAGGAGATCCACTCCCCACCCCATGAATTTATTATATTCTTGTACAATAGCTGGTCGAGAGATAGGTGTTTTCAGTTTCTCTATCATATTCGAAAGTTTAAACGAATTAACTGTGATCATACTTCTATTTAAGTTGAAAAAGTTCAGGAAAATACACTGTTCAAAATTATGAAAAGGAGGTAGTTTACAGGGCAGCAACCAAAAATATCCGTTTCTCAAAATAAATAAATAAATAAATAAGATAAATCAATAAAACAAAAAAAAGATTAAAAAAAACACAAACGAAGGAGATTTGAATTTTTTTTTTGTTGTATCTCTCAGCCTAGTCTACTGGTTTAATTCCAATATATGAGGACAGAGTATCAACACATCTGTTGTTGAATGATGTTCGATTCCAACTCCGCTTTCATGTCTGAAGAGCCATGCCTGAGTTTCTTCAGACCTTTCTCTGATTTCAGTTGACATCCTTTCAGCCTGATTGCCTGAAATGTGCCAACAAAAAACATGGACCTGGCTCTCAGAGCTTTGAGAAGAGAGAGATTAAAGAAAAAATTGTCTGCAAAGATCTTAGAATTCTTCCTACTCTCAAGTTCCTTGACCATTTGGAGGATCACATTTCCATTAAGTCCCTGTGTAGATGGAGCTCTGTGCTTTCCGTCATCTGAACCTTCATAGATATCAAAGTTATACAGGATGCTTGATACACCTGCTCTAACCCAGAGCTTGAAGCCCCAAGAGTGAAGTTTTCCTCGCATGTACTGTTTTAGAGCTGCTCTCCCCTTGAAGGCAACCATTATTTTGTTAACAGAATGGTGTTTTTTCGGAGGGATCTTTTTGAGATTGGCTTGAAAGTCCTTCAGCCATGGACACAACTTGTCATCATCCTTGTACTGTGTGGTGTATGCAAGAGATTTGAAGTAAAGATACCTACCTTCTCTTCGTCAACGCAGACCTTTCCGGTGATAACGCACCCTTCCATGTGGCCTGACCCTAATGCTAAAAATAGCAGCTGCTTTTCCCTTACCTTGTCAAAGCGCTCACACGTCCAGCCCTGTTAGTTACCCCGATCGAAAAGGCCCAATACTCTCCTGCCTGTGCACACGTCGCTCCAGCACTCTTCCTCTTCTGGTCAACCCCAAGTTCCAGTCAGCTCCCCTGCTACTGACGTCATCTCTCACGAAACCCTGATCATAAAGTTCACATTCTCTCTACACCACATTGTAGTCCACCATCCAACCGGGAGGGCGCCTTGCACGTCGAGATCTTCTCAGGCTAGGCACCTCGTTCTCTCCCTCTCCACAATCATCATCCGATGAAACAACAATCCTGCGAAGGTCCAAGACGTGTCGCAGAATTCCATCCAAGGAGACGTTGTTTCTGGAATTGACCGCCGTCACCGTTCCTCTGCTCCATTGAGATATACAGCGTGCCTTCGGTGGCTTAACTCAGACTTCCTCCCCTATTTTCACATAGACAGGTCCCTTCTCTTCGGCGCTTTACTTGGATTCGTATTTAAATATCGCTCTGTGTGGCACAGATTCTTCAGCTTGTCCAGATCGGGGAGACATGTTGTACCAGAAAACTGCTTCCAGCAGCAAAATGTGTCCTCTTTCCACTATGGCTTTGACTGTCCGATGGTGCCTCTCTATGATTCCGTTACCGCTTGGCCTATACGCTACTCTCTGAACAAGCGACGCACTTTCCAGATGCTTCTCCTAGTGACGTCAGCATCAATCTTCTTTGCAAGATAAAGGGTCCTGTCCACACCCAAGTGATGCATAGTGTGCAGTCTCTTCAGTTCGGAGTCATCCAACTGACACACTGCAGCTATCCCTTTCTGTGCCTCCTCCGGCTCCTCCAACCACGCCCTCTTCACCCTGGTTAGTGTGTCTGCCCTGTTTCTCTCCGAAGGCATGAAAACCACGTTCAGCTTCAGTCCGAACTCGGCAATCAATTCTCCTAGAACTCCTAGACGGCACTTCACCAACATCTCCATGGCTCCTTTTGTCTGAACTCTCCTCTCACCGGTGATCACCGATCCTACCCAGCCAAGCATAGTGGCTGAATCCGTCCGGATTTCAATTGTGTGCACCCCCCATTTCAGGGCCAAGTTCACCCCTTTCAGCACTACGTCTAATTTGGCGACATTGATGTGGTTAAAGTCATCTACTTTCTGAAGCCAGGCCGCGTCCTCCACCTCAGCGCCTTCGATCTCCAGCACAACCCCTATTGCTATACTGCTAGCATCACACCAAACGGTCCAGCATTCTGTCTTGGGCACATACCAGCTCCCCCTGACCAAGTCTCCGCTCTCATCTTTTCTAGGATTTCCTGCATCATCACCACCATCCCTTCTCCTATCTTGTCACCCCAACTCTCCCCCTCTGCTCGTCTCTTGGTGTAACTGCATGCTGTGCACATCCATCCAGCGATCGGGTTGTGACTGACCAACTTCCCACACACTGAGAACAGCTCTCTGCTGCTGACGCTGGAACCTAGCTCTGGGATTTCATTCCCTCTCCGGAACACCAACTCACCCGATTTATTCTTTGCAGCTTCAGCCCCAGCGCAGCTCCCTCTTCCATTGACTCCGGTGGCTTCACAATCAGTCCGAACTTCTCCAGATGTCTCACTACCTCGTTGGCTGGCACTACAGTTTCGTCCACCAAAGTGTTGTCTATGTAGGAACTAGTGGCCTTTCTTATCTTGTCCTCTTTCCCTAGGACAGACTTAAGCACCGCTGCCATGATCTTCAGAGCAGAATTCAATCTGAAACCCAGCCTGGTTAAACAGTACATCTGGCCCTTGTACTGCACCAGCTGATATTGCCACAGTTTGTCGCTCACATGGAGCTGCAAGTATGCCGATTTCAAGTTGACAATTGTCGCTGCCTTGGTCGACTGTCTCCACACACATAAAATCTCACCACAAACGTCCATAGCCTCGCCTCCCGTGTGGCACGATATATGCTGGTTTAGCTCCCTGAAGTCCAGCACTGGTCTGACTTTTCCCTTCATAGGCTGCACCACCACCATCAGAGGTAGCATTCCACCCACTACCTCCTCCTTCCATGGGACAAGGACTCCTTCCTCGATCCACCTCTCTACCTCGTCTTCAAATTCAACCCTGGCGTGACCTTTCAGGGTATGCTGGTAGCAGCTCACTCTGTTTTTCAGCATCGGGGGCTCGTCTTTCCATTGCCACTATTGTATCGTCCACCACTGACCATCGAACACCACCTGAAAATCCTTGTCCTCAATCATGTAAGCAGCGCAGTCCCTTGCAGGGCTCTGCTCTCTCTGGTGATCCTAACTCACAGCGAATGACACCCCCACGCTTCTGAACGTGACCTCATCTCCTACAATACTGACACCACCGAGACGGTTGATGGCTTCCATCTCCATCACCACATCAACCCCGTCTATCACATGTTCAGCCACAATTGCTTGCAGCCTTAGCGTTGTGCCTTGCACCACTATCTCAACATTGTTGCTGCCTTTGCATCGGATTTTGCTGCTGTCAACCACCTGGATGCTACTTGCCCCATTCCATTTCTTCGTCACCCTTGAAGTCATGAGGGTGGTCGTGCAACCCGTATCCACCAGGGCCTCGAACATCTTCTCTTCAGCCTCAACATCAATTGAGGGTAGCATCTCCAGAAGCACCTCTACTTGTTTGCGGGGAAAGTTCAAGAGACAGCAACTTCCCCACAGTCGTTTCCCTGGTCACAATCATGGTCGATGTGCCCTGTCTGCCTGCATCGATAGCAGACAGGCCCCGGTTACATACACTCCCTCACCATGTGCAACCAATGACATCTAAAACACCGGCCTGAGGACAGCTGCACAGTAGGCTTCTTCGCATCTTTCTCCGGCTCTCATCCGTCTTTATGTGTCTCCATTACCACCATCGCTATTGCCTTCCATCCAGTGTTTTGCGTCAACATGTGGGCTTGAGTCACAAGTTCACTCAGCGCCACCTTTTTGTCCCCAGGCAATTATTGCAGTCGAATCCCTACATCATCAGGGAACCCACTTACAAATGCCAGTCGCGCTGCTCTATCCTGTCCTTCTCCTGTAAACCCAGCCAACATGGCTAGTCTCCGCACCTCCACTGCATATTCATCCACCTGCTCTCCTGTCCATCTAATCATGCCCAGCTTAACAAAGTGTGAACTCTGTGTAAGCCTCTCTCAGACGTTGCTCAATCTTCTCCTCACTCAGTCCTTCTTCGTCCATCTAGAGATGTACTCTAGTCAATGTGCTCCTTTTCAAATATAGTACCATAAGCCTTGCCATGTCGCTAATGTCTTGCAATCTCGCCACAAGCCTGATTTTACGCATCCGGGTCACTACATCACCCTCACCATTAAAGGGTCTGATAACGTCACTGGCGATCCTGATTTTAACTGCCATTGTGGTGACGTCTTATGTGGAGTGCCGAAATAGCTTGTGGTGTATGCGAGAGATTTGAAGTAAAGACACCTACCTTCTCTTCGTCGACGCAGACCTCTCTGTTGGTAATGCACCCTTCCACATGGCCTGACCCGAACGCTAAAAATAGCAGCTGCTTTTCCCTTACTTTGTCGAAGCGCTCACACATCCAGCCCTGTCAGCTACCCTGATCGGAAAGGCCCAGTGCTCCTCCACCTGCATGTGCGTCACTCCTGTGCCCTTCGTCTTCCAGTCAGCCCCAAGTTCCGGTCAGCACCCCAGCTGCTGATGTCATCCCACGTCCTGCTCATTTACTTTCAAGTTGTCGACAAAGTGAATCATTGATGCAAGCTTCTGGAAATGATCTCGCCCTATGTGGTCAGTGACTAGTTCATATTGGGTACCATTTTCCCAATAACTGTGAAGACAATGTGCCTACACAAAGCAATCCTGAGGCAAAGTGCTATAAAAGTCTCCATTTCCTTCTTTGTTGTTCTCATAATTGTTCCAGTTTTCTGATGGCTGTAGATATTTGTTTTTATCACATCATCGAGCATTTTGTCTGTTATGAATTCTTTGAAGAATTGGTATGGAGTCTTCAAACTCCTGTCATCTGGCGCTCTTTCCAGGGTGCCTTTGAATTCAGTATCAAGTGCCTGGAAAGGAATGTCCATCCATGTTGGACTGGACAATAGGGACGTCAGATCTTTGTCCATATACGGGTTCAGATCATCTCCATTCTCCAAGAAGCGAGCTAATGGCACATCATCATTGTCATCTGAGCCAGCACTGAGTAAGGTTGCCAAAAGCACATTGTCTTGCAGTACAGCTTTACAAATACTGGCCAGGGGATGGTCATCGTCCCTATCATTGTCACTGGTTGTGGAAGTTGATGCAGCTATTCTCTCTTATTCCACTGGTTTAGTTTTCTTCCATTTTTCTGACACCTTGTCTCTTCATCATTGGAGGCATCAACATCCTCAGGCATCCGTTCATCTCCAGAACTCTCTGACATTTCAAAGTCACTTTCATTTGCACCAACGATGCAACAGGTTTGTCATGGCGACGTTTGTTGACATACTGAAAAAAGAAACTCATAACTGACATGAAACAAAAATTTGGTGCAATATGAAATGCTATGCACAATAATAAAGTTAAAGAAAGCACATTCACACATTATACGGCACATAAACATATTTCGTATTTTCCACTTATTCCTATAGTACCAAATTAGGCACATGAACTTTGAAGTGATTCTATAGCCAAAAGATAGCACATTGTGACTATATACAAATATTGCAATGTCAGTTCAACCAATGCAACAAGAAAATATGGGCAAAACATGTGGTACTACTCACATTTTTTTGTAGCGACAATAGGAAGTGGGATCAATGTAAACACGTGTTGCTGCTGCAGAGGAGAGAAAATGCAGGAAGCATTCCACGGTGCCAGAGGTACTAATTTACAGTGGTTTAGTGGTCAAAGCATGAAGCACATTCCAGAGCATTGTTTAAAAAGTATTCTTTTCCTCCACCACCGATTTTTCCTTTGGCTAGAAATCATTAATGTCTGTGCCAAATTTGGCACGCACCGACTTGGAATTGAAAAGTGTGAGCCAAACAGAAAAGATCCTATTATCGTTGCATATTTTATTGGATGCTCTAAAGCATCACTTGCCTGTGTATGTGTGTGTGGGGAGGGTGAACAGGACAGAGAATCTATGTTTGAATCTAACTAGCCATTAAAATTTCAAGCATTATAGATCTCTATATATTACTTCTCTGGAAGGCGTTCAATGGCATAAGGGATGTGCTCAAGGGAAGGTTGGACAGGACCACCCGCGCCAACCTCATTAACAGTGCAGTTCTGCCTGCAATGTTATACGGTAGTGAAATATGGGCTACCACAAAGAGAGAAGAGCAAAGAGCCATGGAAAGGTCAATGCTTGGTATCTCGTTGAGAGAGCACATAAGTAGCAAGATCATCAGAAAGAAGTCCGGCGTGAGAGATTTCATCGCAGAGTATACTCGCAGCAAGTATAGATGGGCTGGACACGTCGCCCGGCTCACCGATAATCGGTGGACGCATGCAGTTGTTGAGTGGTACCCGCGTGAGCGGAAAAGACCACCCGGAAGACCTCCACGACGGTGGAGTGACGATTTCAAGAGAATGATTGGGATCACGTGGATGAGAAAGGCGCGATCCAGAGAGGAGTGGGCAGCGTGCTGTGACCAGCAGTGTCAAATGGACGCCTGACGGACTGGTCGGTCAAAGTGATCAAAGTGAAAGTGATATATTACTTAGTATCTAATACTTGCATTAAGCAAGATACATTGAAGCACAATGGAGCTTCGGTGATTGAATCTGCCTTCTATCATGTGCATTGAAAGTAATGTCCTCAAAAAACATAAGCTTTCCAAAAGTGACAACTCTGTAGAAGTTTCATTAAGCATTTCTCATAGGTGTTTGTGCAGATTGGAAAGAGGTAAACAAATTGCAATGTTTAATAAAATCAAAGAGATTTTAAACTTTTTAAACATGTCCAGCATCATTGTGAAGATAGAATTATATGCATGCATAGTAATAAGGGGAGGAACCAAATATTTCACTAATACTAGAGTATTCACTAATACTAGGTTATATACTCTTTACTCTCTTTTACTTGTTTCAGTCATTTGACTGCAGCCATGCTGGAGCACCGCCTTTAGTCGAGCAAATCGACCCCGGGACTTATTCTTTGTAAGCCCAGTGCTTATTCTATCGGTCTCTTTTGCCAAACCGCTAAGTGACGGGGACGTAAACACACCAGCATCGGTTGTCAAGCAATGCTAGGGGGACAAACACAGACACACAAACACACACACACACACACACACATATATATACATATATACATATATACGACAGGCTTCTTTCAGTTTCCGTCTACCAAATCCACTCACAAGGCATTGGTCGGCCCGGGGCTATAGCAGAAGACACTTGCCCAAGATGCCACACAGTGGGACTGAACCCGGAACCATGTGGTTGGTTAGCAAGCTACTTACCACACAGCCACTCCTGCACCTATATGGATGCATAGTAATAAGGGGAGGACCACTGAATTAGCGAGAGGTTTGAAAAATATGTATGAAGTTCCTTCAATAAAATCCTGTAAATTCCTTAGTTAAAACACTTAATTTTAATGTATTGAGACCAATAGGGTTAGGATTCCTATTACTTGGGGCCTTAGTTATTTTTAAATTGTCCATCATTTAACATATGTTTGATAGGAAAACTCATCTTCATCTATTAATATCCATTAAAAAGGTGGGGGGTGGATTTAATATTCTACCACCGTCTATAAATATCATGTGACTTCCTTCTACTGTTTAACAGGTATTATTCTAGAATATGAAAAAAGTGGAGAGATTAAATCAAAGACCATTGATTTACTTGATTTAAAAACTCAGTAAGTAATTTATACATTTATAATTATTGTTATTGTAGTTTTATTATATATTCATAGCATTGTGCTCAATGAAATATTTAGATATGACTGTCCTCTGTGTGTGTGTGTGTGTGTGTGTGTGGTGTGTGTGTGTGTGTGTGTGTGTGTGTTTGTGTGTGCATGTACAAGATATCATGAGGTAGTATTAGATTAAGAAAAATAAATAGAAAATAGAGTGAAGTCAGTGAACAATAAATTATCTCTATATATATAAAACTGAGAATGTGTGTCTGTGTGTTTCCCTAAAACTTGAGAACTACACAACCAATTTCGTTCAAATTTTACATATACCTTACTTAGGGTCCATGTAGTTTCATGGGCAAAAAAAATGTTCAACTTCTTGCCTAGGGCAAGCCCATAGCAATATCATATCTTCTCCACTATTTCAGTATTACGTGTTAAAAGTGAAACAAAAACATTTCTCTATTTTATGTCAGATACTTTCACTTTAACAATAAAAATTAGAGATAATAATAACAATTGAATTATATGTAGTAAGTAATAATTAAAATCAAACTAAATTAAATCGTAACATAACAATTAAAAGTAAAAATAGCAATTGGTATAAAATTGCATCAATGACTCAAACTTGAATAAGTGGTTTCACATGAATGGGAATAAATTAAAAATAAAATTAGTGTGCAGAAATGGAATAGTCCAGATGGAGCTGTGCACATACCCTTTACCACGGCTTTTACATTAGATTATCTGCTAATTAGCTAGCATTAAGTATCTATATGAAGTTTGGCTGTATGTAATGTCTGTTTTCTCGAACAGTCGCTTCTACTGAGTACTGCTGTTGGTTTATTTCTTATACATAAAGGACTATAGCTTCAACTGTGTACTGCTTTTTGATTCACCATAAGGTTTGTTATTATTATTATTAGTGTTTAACTATTGTTATCACGTTTGTTGGTTCCTCGTAAGAGAAACGTTGTTGTGTTGCATTTGTTAAATAATTGTAAACTGTAACCCTCCCCCTTTGGGAGAAGGAGCTTTGGTTATTGTTTAAAAATTGAATTGTGTCCCTGTTTGGGGAAATTGACAATATTTTGACCGTTTATATGGAAGCATTTTTGTTAGAATGCCTTTGATAGAAGAAAGTCCAAAGATGAATTTCGCTGCAGTCATCGGTGGGCGTGAACTCATTAAAATTAAAATGGAAGTGTTATTAATGCAAGTACCCACTACTTAAGTTTAGTGTTATCATGGTATGATATTGCTTGATCATAACCACTTCATTGTAATATTCTGCATTATTTCCAAGTATCTTTTGATTGGCAGAAAGATTAGAGATCCTAATGGATATGTTCTTAATTATGCCGTTCCTAACAAAAAGTGGAAGGTTAGAGAATCTATGGACATACTGTACATTCTTGTTTGGCTTATATACTCATTATTAACAAAGGAAACAGTATTAATTTTGATATCACTCTGTATTTCTTATAGATGTATAATACTAAAATGTACTATCAGTAGCAGAGAAAAACTGTCAGGCAGTGGTAGTAGAATGGCTAGAACCCAGGATTTCTATGTATTTGCATGCCATTGGTAGCAAGTATACACAATCAACTGCATGCTTAGACAAATTTTTTGTCTACTGGTATAGAAAAAAAGTGATTAACAAATCACTGATGTTGCACCAGCAAGCTGGGTAAAAGTTTGTTATTAGCGACAGAAACAGTATAAGTTCCAAACAGCAATTTGTATATCTTACTTAAAGTAGATATACTTTAAGAAACCCATAATACTACAGCATTTGACTTGTATGCCAGTAATACTTTAATGTTTGTTATGTTTTGATATATATGTCAAAACCTCTGTTTTACTGTGTTAAATAGATTCAAGTATGGAATATTTTAAAATATCAACATTTAGCAATATATGTAAATGTTTTTGCCAATTTACTTTGAATTCTTTAAAAATCCTCTCACACATGAAATATCATGTTTTTTTTTTCCTGAGATGTATATTTCCAGCATTTATGTATATGTGTGTATGGATGTGAATTTATATATGTGTGTATCCTAGTTTATAGAGGGCTGGCAGCATGGAAAGCATTCGGACGTAAAACATTGCTTTGATAAACCTGTCCAGCTCAGGCAAACATGGAAAAATATACGTAAAATACTGATGATGATTATATGTACTTATGTGTGCATTTTTATATATATATATACATGTATGTGTGTGTGTATATATATATATATATATATATATATATATATATATATTCTTTAAGTTTGATTATGGGAAATCTTTTGAATATGCCGATAAAAGCCCCTTTTTTTTATTCTGCCAGCTACAGCCTAATGATGCCGACTGGTGATAGCAGATTTCTGGGGTCGCACTGAGTCGTGCCAGTATAAAGTAGGATAAATATAGTAATAGTAATAACATCATCACCATTTAATGTCTGTTTTCCATACTGTCATGGGTTGGATGGCTTGACATCACCTGCAAGACCAGGGGCTGCACCCAGTTCCATATTCTGTTTTGACTTGGTTTCTACAGCTGAATGCTCTTCTAATTACAGAGTGTACTGGGTGCTTTTAACATGGCACCAGCACCAATATCTATACACACACACGCACACACACACACATACACATACATACATACATACATACATACATACATACATACATACATACATACATACATACATACATATGTACATACATATGTACATACAGGCTTGGTAATATATATATAGGTTTAGTGATGCAAACAGGAAAACTAGAACTCAAAAAAAGAGTATTACTCTTTTACTCTTTTTTACTCTTTTACTTGTTTCAGTCATTTGACTGTGGCCATGCTGGAGCACCGCCTTTAGTCGAGCAAATTGACCCCAGAACTTATTCTTTTGTAAACCCAGTACTTATTCTATTGGTCTCTTTTGCCGAACCGCTAAGTGCACCCTTAACGTAGTTCTCAGGGATATTCAGCATGACACAGATAGTGACAAGGCCGGCCCTTTGAAGTACAGGTACAACAGAAACAGGAAGTAAGAGTGAGAGAAAGTTGTGGTAAAAGAGTACAGCAGGGATCACCACCATCCCTGCTGGAGCCTCGTGGAGCTTTTAGGTGTTTTCGCTCAATAAGCACTCACAACGCCCAGTCTGGGAATCGAAACCGCGATCCTATGACCGCGAGTCCGCTGCCCTAACCACTGGGCCATTGCGCCTCCACAGTCACATATAACTACTCATTGCCAAGTCTGGAAGAAGTGTTTGCAAAAATGAATGGAGGGAAATTCTTCTCAAAATTAGACCTCTTGGAGGCTTATCTACAAATACAAATATAAGATTGCTCACATCTATTAACAGTTATCACACATTGTGGCTTATTTAAATTTAAGTGGCTTCCCTTCAGTGTAAAAGTGGCTCCTGCTATATTTCAACAAGTAATGGATGCAGTGTTGAGGGATTGTGATTTCGCTATCACCTATGTAGATGATATTTTAATAAAGAGTGAATCACAGGAACAACACTTTGAACACATTAAAAGAGTATTTGAGAAAATAAGCGAATATGGGTTCAAGTTAACAGAGGAAAAATTTGAGTTCTTGTTGAATAAAATCAAATACTTAGGACAAGTAATAGACAAAAAAGGAAAAAATCGGACCCATCAAGGGCAACAGCAATAAAGAATATGCCCACACCAAAAAATGTAACCATACTGCAGGCATTTTTGGGTTTGGTAATTTGTTACCAAATCTACATTCCAAACGTACATAACGTAAGGGCCTTACTCAATGATCTGTTGAAAAAAAATACAAAATGGTGTTGGATGGATAAGTGCCAGAAGGCATTCGGTGAATTGAAAAGTATTTTAACTTCGGACCTATGACTGACACATTTTGATCCAAAGTTGGAGACTATACTGGCTACAGATGCAAGTGTAGGAGCCACACTTCTGCATAAATATGATAATGGCAGTAAAAAGGCTATAGCCCATGCTTTAACTTCATTATTGCCAGCTGAAAAGAATTATAGTCAGATAGAAAAAGAGGTGTTGAGAATCATATTTGGTGGCAAGAAGTTCCATAGATTTATCCATGGAAGACGTTTCTGGTTGCAAGCAGAGCATTGCATGTTTCTGACAATATACAGTGTGAAAAAAGGAGTCCCAATGCATATGGTGCCATATCTCCCAGATCTAATGGATAGGCAGAATGCTTTGTTGATACCTTCAAAAAAGCTCTTAGAAAATTGAATAAGGAAGTCACAGATGAGGTAGCTCTACAACAGTTTTTAAGAGTGTACCATGTGACACCAAATCCGAATACATCAGCAGGTAGATCACCAGTGGATCTGATGTTTGCAAAGAAAGTAAAATCAGTCTTTGATAAATTACTACCTGGCAAGAAAAGAAAAAGTGCGAAGGAAGACATAGCAAAATTCTTTAAAGTTGGTGAAAAGGTGTATATGAGAGCATACAAGAATAAAAAGAAAATTTGTGAAGATGGCGTAATTACCAAATGCATAGGTAAAATGATGTATCGAGTAAAAAATAGAAAAGGTATACAAAAGAGACACAGGAACCAAGTGAAAAAGAGATTCATGGAAAGCGAACCAAAGAAGTTGGAGGAAGCTATGGAATGGCTGTACAATATGTTCCAAGTACCAATGCCACTGCAGGGGATTGAACCTAGGCATACAAGTGAAAGGAAAAGAAAACATACAGAATTCCTGAAAATAGATACCAAGAGAAAAAAATATTAAATTGTTCGAAAAAAGAGCTCAAAAAAAGGAAGTGGGGTGAATAAAAATATTATTGTGAAATAAAATGACACTTCCTAAGAAAAACTTAAAAAGGGAGATGTAGGGAATTAGTAATAATGGTACACCCTTCCCATGTGATGAATGGAATAATCTAGTTACTATAAGTAAAGAGAATATGTAGTAGGCAGTCAGAGATAGTTGTGTCTTTACTGATTTACTAAGTATAGTATATACCGAAGTGGGCGTTATAATAATCCAACATGTTAAGGATTATAACAAATAATCTAATCTTTGTTTCTGTCCTTAATAAACCAGATTAATTTGCTAACACTAGTTTGGAATATTCTATTTTTATCTCTAAATGAACTCAAATAATTTGCCAGTCTCCTTAATTAATGATATCCTATCAATGTAAAAGTATTCATTACCCCCAGATGTAACTTTACATCTATATATTGCATTTTTAGTCTTACACTTATTTTTCAAATAACAGGATTCCTGTTTAGAAAAATTACAAAGACAATCACTTATATTTCACTCAGATTTAGTTTTAATTTGATCATTCATTGTAGAATTAAATTCATTTCCACCAAGTTCTTTATTACAATTTACACCTTTAGATAACATAATCTTTGTTCTAATTCTAGCTGAACTTTTATTTGATTTGATGTAATTAACTATGTTAAATTGCGTTGTTTTTCTTTCAGTGACATTTAAATTCTTAGTGTTCTCTTCTATTTGAGTTTTTTTTAATTCTGTTTGACGTCCAGCAATGTGAGGACCAAAGAACTGAAGTATTCCAGATTGCAAGACAGTGAGTGAGAGAAAATAGCGATGTCACAGGAGAGAAATGTGTCTGCATGGATGATGGTGCACTTGCTTTTAATGATTCTGCAAAGAAAGAGGCTTGGAGATACCATTATGAAAGACTGCTGAATGTGGAGAATGAATGGGAGGAGGAGAGCCTGCCAAATGTTGACCTAGTTGAGGCACCAGCTACCCAAATCGATAGCACCCTGGTAGATAAAGTAATTAAGGATATGAAATCAAGAAAAGCCCCTGGCCCATCAGGAATCACTGCTGAGATGCTTAAAACATCTGGTGGTGTGGGCTGTGGCCTAGTCACCCGTATTGTAGACCAGGTAGTTCATGACTGAGTCATACCCAACAACTGACGTAGCAGCACCATAGTCAACTGCTACAAGGGTAAAGGTGATGCTCTAGATAGAAATAACTACAGGGGTATCAAACTGCTGGATCAGGTGATGAAGGTCACAGAAAGGGTCATAGCCCAACTAATTAGGGAGAGAGTCTACTTAGATTGAGATACAGTTTGGTTTTGTGCCAGGTAGAAGCACCACTGATGCTATATTCCTCGTACGGAAACTGCAGGAGAAATACCTAGCCAAAGAGAAACCCCTATATTTGGCTTTTGTGAACTTGGAGAAAGCCTTTGACAGGATCCCCTGATCCCTTATCTGGTGGGCAATGCAGACACTGGAGATTGACGAATGGTTAATAAGGGCTGTACAGGCCCTATACAGAGATGCCGTCAGTAGGGTTAGGACTGAAAATGAATATAGTGAAGAATTCCAGGTAGAAGTAGGGGTCCATCTAGAATCAGCCCTCAGTCCCCTGTTATTCATCATAGTCCTCCAAGCAATGACAGGAATTCAAGACAGGTTGCCCCTGGGAACTCCTCTATGCCGATGACCTGGCCTTCATAGCAGAATCACTACTGGAACTAGAAAAGAAATTTCAGGTGTGGAAGCAAGGTTTAGAATCAAAAAGCCTTAGAGTCAATGTAGCAAAGACCAAAGTTCTAGTAAGTAGGAAGGTGAACTCATCACACACCTCCTCTGGTAGGTGACCCTGCTTGATCTGTAGAAAAGGTGTAGGTAGAAACTCCATAAGATGTACCCAGTGTAAGCTATGGACACATAAGAAGTGCAGCAACATCAAAGGAAGATTAATCAGGAAAATAGCTTTCACATGCAGCAGATGCACAGGGGCGATGAACACCACAGATGCTCAGAAAACAGATTCCATCACATGCAGGGTGAGAAACTATAAGCAGTTGATAACTTCTGCTACCTAAATCTGTAAGTGGGGGTCAGAGAGTGTTACCACTAGAATAAGAATAGCTTGGGCAAAGTTCAGAAACCTTCTACCCTACTGGTGACAAAGGGCTTCTCACTCAGAGTGAAAGGTAGATTGTATGATGCATGTGTGCGAACTGCCATGCTTCACGGCAGTGAAACGTGGGCCGTGACTGCTGAAGACATGCTTAGGCTTGAAAGAAATTAAGCTAGCATGATCCGCTGGATGTGTAATGTCAGTGTGCATACATGACAGAGTGTAAGTGCCCCAAGAGAAGTGTTAGACATAAGAAGCATCGGATGTGGTGTGCAAGTATTTAATTTTTTCAAAAAGAACTCACATTTTTCTTCACTTAACTTAAAACCATATTCCTCTTATCTTTTTGAATACCCTTTTTTATGTGTTCTACATGTTGTTCATGTGATTCACTTTTTATTAGGATATTGTCTAAACAGGCAATAGCAAAATTACAGCCCAACAGCATTGTATCCATTACTTGTTGAAACATGGGAGGAGTAACTTTTACATTGAAGGGAAGCCGCTTAAATTTAAATTAGCCAAGGTGTGTATTAATGGCTAATAAATGTGAGCATTCTTCTTCTACTTGGATTTGTACATATGCCTCTGAGAGGTCTACTTTTGAGAAGAATTTCTCTCCATTCATCTTTGTGTACACATCCTAAGGGCTTGGCAATAGGTAGTTATGTGGGCTTAAGCAATTGTTTAAACCCATTGAAAAATCTGCACAAACTCATAACTTATCATTTTCCTTTTTTACATAGACCGTAGGTGCTGCCCAATGTGAGCAATCTGTCTTTTCAATTATTCCTAGGCTTCCAAGTCTTTCAAGTTCCTTACTTACCTGTTCTAGTGTTGTGAATGGTACATTATGTTTTGGCTTATATACAGGTGTTGCACTTTGTTTTACCACAATTTTTGCCTTTGTTTTTGTACAGCAGCCCAGTTCATCCGAGAAAACACATTTTTTGTTTTAATCCCTCAGCTGCATTTGAACCTTCGACTGATCTGACTATATTCCCACACAAAACACTTATGGGTGTATTCCACAATTTGAACAGTTCCATCCGCTCATGAACACAAAGACCTTCCCAGGCGATGAATGTACTCCTCAGCATAGGTTATAGTGACTTCAGACTTCAGGTTAGAAGGGTTCCAAGAAGCAGACCAATCTGGAAAAGAAGGATTTGGAAGCTTATGGATCCTTTGAATAGTAAAAGCTGTCATAACTGAAGCATTTGCCAAGAAGGAAGAGGAGTTACAGACATTTAACATAGAGAACAACTGGAAGTTCCCATGGTACAACTTACTGAGAGCCACAGACTAAACTTGTAACTGGTGCAAAGTCCCAACCAGACCTAGGATGGAAAGGTGGTGGAACAGTGTAGTAGACAGAGCCATTAGTGGAAAGAATCAGGCTTGAGAGGACTGGAAGGGTTGGGGTATCAGATAACTATACTAGGTAGCTAGAAGAGAAGCTAAGTGACAGGCATATTTAGCCAAGGGAGAAGCTGAAAGGAAGAAGTTTGCCAATGTTCTGCAGCATGAGAACCAAAGGCATGATGTGTTCTGGATTGCAAGACAGTATATCAGAGAAAATCATGATGTTGTAGGAGAGAAATGTGTTCAGATGGATGATGGCGCACTTGCATTTAGTGATTCTGCAAAGAAAGAGGCTTGGAAGTCTCACTATGAAAGGCTATTAAATGTGGAGAATGCATGGGAGAAGAAGAGTTTATCCAATGTGGACCCAGCTAAGGGACCAGCTTTCTGAGTTGACAGCATCTTGATAGATAAAACAATTAAGGATATAAAGACTGAGAAAACCCCTGACCCCTCAGGAATTACTGCTGAGATTGTTAAAATATACAGTGGGGTAGGATATGGCCTAGTCACCTGTATAGTGAATCAAGTTGTTCAGGAAGGGGTCATACTCAACAACTTGTGTAGTCAACTTCTACAAAGGGAAAGGTGATGTCTCAGACAGAAGTAATTGCAGAGGTATCAGGTTGCTGGACCAGGTGATGAAAGTTACAAAATTGATCATAGCTCAATTAATTAGAAAGTTAATCTCGATGAGATACAGTTTGGCTTTGTTCCAGGGAGAAGCACTAATGATGCTGGTGAAGCAGTTTCAGGAGAAGAACTTAAAAAAAAAAAAATTAACTGCTGTACTTGGCTTTTGTCAACATGGAGAAAGCCTTTGACAGGGTCCCTTGCTCACTCATCTGGTGGTCAATGCAGACGCTAATGGTAGATGAGTAGTTGGTGAGAAGTGTTCAAGCCATGTACAGGGAAGCTGTCAGTAAGGAGAAAGTCAGTATTGAGCACAATGACAAATATAGCGTGCAGGTAGGAGTGTGTGTCATATGATGCATATGGATGAGGACAGCTTCTTAAAGAAGTGTAAATCATTAAGTGTGGGAGGAACTTGTGGAAGAGGGAGATGTGAGAAATGATCCTCAGAGTTTGAGCCTTGCTGAAACAACAAAGGACTGAAACAATTGGTGATATGATGCGTTTGAGAAGACTTGCCCATCAAAATAAAATCCATATCCATAACCCCCTCCCTCTTCACAACCCTTTCATGCTCACCAACGTTGTTTGTTCCCCCTCCCCTCTATTGTCCATCATGTGTCCACCTACCCACTCTCACACAATATGCTCCTGTTAATTTCCACCCTCACCCTGAGCCCCACCCAGCTCCTCTATCTCTCTCTCTCCTTTCAAAATCTTGTGAACTCACTCACCTACTCACCCTCTTCACTCCACTATATACTCCCCCTCTGTAACTCGAGTGAACGACTCCTGTCCTCTCTATCACATTTTCACTTTGTTTCTCTTTTCTCTACCTTCTCCATCTGAAGAAGCCATTTCCCTCTTCTAATGCAAGACACCTTTCTACCCCTCAATAGTACTCCCCCATCCAGTTGAAGAGTCTTGTCCTGTAAGTTACTTGGTGACCTCACTGCTGCTGTTAGTGCTGCATAAAAAGCACCCTGTACATTATGTAAAGTGGTTGGTGTTAGGAAGGGCATCCAGCCATAGAAACTATGGCAGTACAGACAGCAGATTCTTGGTGTAGTCTTCTGACTTCCCTGTTCCTGTTAAACTGTCCAACTCATGCCAGTATGGAAAATGGATTTTAGATTATGATGATGATGATTTATATATATAATGATGATGATTAGGATGATATATATATATATATACTAGCAGCATAGCCCGGCATTACCCGGGTATGTAAGAGCCCCTAGTAGGCAACGACTAATCCCAATCTAGTCCTTTCCCTCTAGGGAACGAAGGCGCATGTGTAGGTTGCAATGTCTTCTCTTCACTCGAATACTTCTGTGTATACGATGCTCCTAGCTGTCCCTTTGGGCGAAAACATGAAAACATCATTGCGCCTCCCAACGCGTGAACAGCCCACGTAGAGTTGACCGTGGGCGAAGCACTGTTCGCCCAAATGTAAGTTGCGAAAACTACAACAGAAAATGTGTTGCATATAAAAAGCTTAGATTCTCGACTCCATGTCGAATTTATCGATTTTTTTCAGAACTGGGGGAACTTTTCAAAATTTTCGCTGTGTTAGTTTTGAATTATGACATTGGGCTATGTGTGTGTCAAGTTTCATCAGAATCGGTTGAAAGCCGTGGTCAGGGTGAGGGTACAACCTGACAGACACACAGACAGACAAACTGCCGTTTATATATATATATATATATATATATATATATACAAATTGAGATAGGGGTTGTAAATGCAACCCTCCATGGGATAACATATATCCAATATACTGCTAGTGACCTTAAAGTTTCTTATGTGGTGGTTTAATAAAGTATGTGATTGGGTATTATCTGGTAATTGATATTTGATTTGGATGTATTTCTCCATTTTCTTATTTTGTATATATATATATATATATATATATATCGACCTAATCATCATTGAATGGTTCATTTTCCATGCTGGTATAGGTTGAACACACACACATGCACACACACATGTATCTGTGTGTTTGTGTATGGATATAGATATAAAACATTGTACATTGTTGTATATTATTATATATTGTTATATCAGATGTAATGATATCCATTGCAGTACCAATATTGATGCTCTTGTAGATGAGATCACCTTAAAGGAACCATTAGTTACTGCAGCAAAATCAGGCCAATTGAAGACACTTGTTTCTCATATCCTTTTGCTAATTTCTGTCATAAATTTACATTATTTCTCAATAGCAGTCAGGTCATGAATATCCCTATACTCACTAGCCTTTATCCTATGAAGAAACAGGATATTATGTCCAAATCTGGGTATGCTAAATAGATTTATCTGTCCAAGCTTTAGAAAAACAATGCTCCATTACTCAGGTTGAATTTCACTCTCACTTTATAGAGTCATTTAGATTATACATGAGGTTTATGAATGAAGGACAGTTTTTGTGGTTTTACATGCAATTTTAGTAAGTTTATTCTCTGATTACTTAGGTAAGTCTAATGTAATCCAGTTCTCTTACAGTTATATTCTACCTGCTTTTCATAGAATAAAAATTTGTCTCTCCAAACCACCATTAATTAATTTTACTGTACTACCTGTGTTTCCTCTGATCAGCCACACTGATATTTACAGTTACATAAACAGCCAAGTTAGGTGTCTCAGGTTTGAACGCATTTCCAGTGCTGATGAGGAAATATGAGCTGCCAACATCTTGACTTTCCTTCTTTTGATGCTGTTATCAGAGTTCGAAAGACAGCATTCATAATCCATTTCCAGGTTTTACAAGCGTGAAGAAAGGAGAACTTAAATTGACTCTGGAAACTTGGTTCAAATGATTTCAACAGTGTGTACTCTGAAAAGGATACCCAAAGGCTAGATGGTGGTATTGATGGAAGCACTCCGTCGGTTATGACGACGAGGGTTCCGGTTGATCCGAATCAACGGAACAGCCTGCTCGTGAAATTAACGTATAAGTGGCTGAGCACTCCACAGACACGTGTACCCTTAACGTAGTTCTCGGGGATATTCAGCGTGACACAGAGAGTGACAAGGCCGGTCCTTTGAAATACAGGTACAACAGAAACAGGAAGTAAGAGTGAGAGAAAGTTGTGGTGAAAGAGTACAGCAGGGATCACCACCATCCCCTGCCAGAGCCTCGTGGAGCTTTAGGTGTTTTCGCTCAATAAACACTCACAACGCCCGGTCTGGGAATCGAAACCGCGATCCTATGACCGCGAGTCCGCTGCCCTAACCACTGGGCCATTGCACCTCCGGATGGTGGTATTAAAGCAGGTGACAGTATAAGTCTACATCCCAACAACAAAGATTGTCCCTCTGATAGGCTTTCATACAGACTCTGTCTGCCAACTTTCATTCACAGAGCTTGAGTCAAACAGAAGCCATGGTAGAAGACACTTATCTACACTGTGTGGTAATAAAGTGAGAGTGGTTCTAAAACTACATTTTTGTGAGTGAACATTTTAATCAGACAACGACAGTGTCCATCATGGTATCACGTGGCTTTTGAAAAGAGAAGATATTGGGATGATAATTTAGTTATAACACACACACACACACACACACACACACACCACACACACACACAAATATATGCAATATTTTCTTGATTGGTTTATGCAGGATTTGGTAATTGAGATTAGATACAGAAAAACAGAAATCTGGTAAATGATTTTGGTAGTGGTTGACGTGTGTTTAGAGTAGACATTACAATCAAAACAATAAAAAAGATTAATAGTTATTGCCATACTAATATGGCAGTCTTATAAATATAAGGCGGTGGCTTCTTGGAGCTAATCAGCGACAGCTTTAGTCTTATATTTATATGACTGCCATATTAGTATGGCAATAACTATTAATTTCCAGTAACGCTGCCGTAATCTCCTTTAGAGAGACTTAGTAATTTTAATATTTCTATTAATAAAAAAGATATCATTGATCTATATATGTGTTGAATTTGAAAGACTTTTGAATCATGTCTAAAATGATGGCCAATTGTTCTTTATTTAAAATTCTTTAACTTCAAGTAAGTTTACAGGAAAAACTGTCACTCTCTATAAACCATGAGTTTTACCTGTTCAAGGTAAGTATTATATTATTATTTTGCTTGATTTTTTTTCTTTTTCTTTTCCATGTGTTATACTTATATAATCAAGAGAAATTATAACTTGAATGGAGAAATATATATATATATATATATAGAAAGGGGATGGGGAAAACCTTTTCTGTTTCGTTTTCACTTTTCTATTCCTTTGATTTTGTTCCAATTGATTTCAAATTTGGTGTATTGATGTAGTTTTGTATGCTAATTATGAAAATGAAATTCATTTTGGCCTAATTTAATAAATAAAAAGTTAATAGTTTCTAAAGTTTACAAATTTTGGGCCATTTTAGCCATAATAACAAGCCAAGCTGTTGCGTAGTCTGCTTACCTGCCTGTTGTTGTCCTGTTTAACTACATGTAGTTTATGTTGTGTTTTCCTGCATTTATCCATCTGTTGCTGTCTGACAAACAAATTAATATTTTCGGTTGTATTTTCCTGCTTATATTCATCTGTTGCAGTCCTGATAGTCTGCTTGCCAACCACCATCCATATATTTTTGAGGAACGAATGGTTTATATGTGTTTTCCTGGGCATTTTAAACCTAAATAGAAGTATGACTTCAGCCAACTTGTGTAAAGAAAATATGTATTCTTTACACAAACTGAACTACAGCTTGCTTTTTTTGTAATTTAATGTTCAGTTTCAGTGTCTTATTTTTGTTTTTTTTTTTGGCAATTTTCTGCATTACATGCCTGTTCCAACATTTCACATGACTTTACTCATTAAAACTTAAAATTTCCTTCATTGAATGTTTTGTCATCATTATGTCATCAGTCGTTGTAATGTCATCACATACAAAATGCCAGCTTCCAAATCCTGTTTTCTGATTAGGTAAAAATAATCACACTTTAAACCTCAGTAACATTTTTCAAAAATTTTTCTTGAAACGAGTGAATAACAACATCAGATTCAGCATGAAAAATTACATAAATATACCAAATTTGAAAATTTTCACTTAGTTTTAAAATTTCAAAAAGTGAAGCCAAACAGAAGAAATCCAGTAGCTGTGGATGTTACACTTTTATGTGTTCCAGACTAAAAACTGTAGCCATGCTGGGGCAATGTTGCTATTCCTTTTTTTTTTTTTTGTTATTAGGTTTAAATGCTTATTGGTATTATGAAATTAAACAGATATCGGCAGAAGGTAAAGTAGATATGATAGTTACTTAGACCTACAGACAGGCATGCAGGTCAGTGAGCCTACTGATATATCGTAAGCTATGCAAATAGAGAGATATAGTAACAGATATACAAATAGCTGAACCCAAATGAAATGAAAATATCCTCAACTGGTATCTAACTTGGACCAAGCTTTGTTGGTGGCTGAACAGAAAACAGTGTAGTTTGTTATCATCATCATCATCGTTTAACGTCCGTTCTCCATGCTAGCATGGGTTGGACGGTTCGACCGGGGATCTGGGAAGCCAGAAGGCTGCACCAGGCTCCAGTCTAATCTGGCAATGTTTCTACAGCTGGATGCCCTTCCTAACGCCAACCACTCCGTGAGTGTAGTGGGTGCTTTTTACGTGCCACCTGCACAGGTGCCAGGCGAGGCTGGCAACGGCCACGGTCGGATTGGTGTATTTTATGTGCCACCGGCACGGAAGCCAGTCGAGGCGGTGCTGGCATCGGTCACGAGTCGGATAGTGCTTTTTACGTACCACCAGACCAGGGATTCTGGCTGGTTCAATTCGATTTCGATTTCGCTTGCCCCAACATGTCTTCACAAGCAAAGGGGGTTGGCATGGGTGCCTGTCGTACGGTCGGATTGGAGTATTTTACGTGCCACCGGCACGGAAGCCAGTGGAAGCGGCGCTGGCATCGGCCACGAGTCAGATAGTGCTTTTTACGTACCACCAGACCAGGGATCCTGGCTGGTTCAATTCGGTTTCGATTTCGATTTCGCTTGCCCCAACATGTCTTCGCAAGCAGAGGGGGTTGGCATGGGTGCCTGTCGTCGGATGAGGTTCTATATCGACTTCGCTTGCCTCAACAGGTCTTTGTGTCCAAGGGAGGAAAGGCATTCATAAGTGGGCTGGGCTCACTTGTCCTGCCTGGTCTTCTCATGTACAGAATATTTCCAAAGGTCTCGGTCGCTGGTATTTATTTTTAAAAATTCCTTCATTTTATGCATAAGCTTTAATGCAATTGTAACAGGATCGGTTTCGGTATCACTGGAGGGGTGTCCGATCTGATCCCGTCTCATTCAATTTTAGTTAAAATAACAGACAAATCAGGTGATCTACGAACATAGCAAAAATGTTGTTTATTTCTCGTCGTAATGTAGAACTGGTGTACGTGTTCTCTGGAGGGAAACCGACAGCCAAATCTGTAGTACTGATTCTTGTTTGTTAGTCGAAATGATTCGTTGTGGTTCGCTGCTTGGTTGGTATGAAGTCCTCAGAGACTGCCAGTACACGTCCGTTCTTGAGTGCTGCTAGGGCCAGAAAGAATGAATGAGCGAACCGCATTTTAGGGGTCAGTTTCCTGCACATGCGCATGGGGAAGACTTCCGGTGGCCAACCGGAAGTAATCTCATTCTGCGCATGTGCACTGAACCTTACACAGCAGCATCACTACACAATTAATTATCTCTTGCACAATCAAAGCATTTGTTTATAAAACATGGACAATGATTGGCAACATTAGCTAAAAAGAGAAAGAATGAAAAGGATTATTTTTCAAAAAATAAGCATCTACTATGTGTAGGATGTGTCAGCCTCCACAATAATTGCATTGAAGCCACTTCAATAACAGATACATAAGAAGGAAAACTCTTCCTGATACCTCACAAGAAGCTGACTCCAAATGACTCCAGCTTACATTTCATTTCAGAAGAGTTCAGTTCCTCTCTGATACAGGGACAGTCATTTAATAAAAATTGTAAATAATAAACATTTACAGCGCAGGAGTGGCTGTGTGGTAAGTAGCTTGCTTACCAACCACATGGTTCCAGGTTCAGTCCCACTGCATGGCATCTTGGGCAAGTGTCTCCTGCTATAGCCCCGGGCCGACCAATGCCTTGTGAGTGGATTTGGTAGACGGAAACTGAAAGAAGCCTGTCGTATATATGTATATATATATGTGTTTGTTCCCCTAGCATTGCTTGACAACCGATGCTGGTGTGTTTATGTCCCCGTCACTTAGCAGTTCGGCAAAAAGAGACTGATAGAATAAGTACTGGGCTTACAAAAAGAATAAGTCCCAGGGTCGAGTTGCTCGACTAAAGGCGGTGCTCCAGCATGGCCGCAGTCAAATAATCAATATATTATGAATAAATTTTTATCTTTTTAATTCATCATTCCTTAAACGGTAAAGCACATCATATCTGTCCAATGTAAATAAGCAATTCCTTATCAAAAGAATTTTTTGAAACTTCTAACTACTAACATAATGTTTTCAAATGTACTCTGACTTATACTGTGGAATTTCCACAGGTCCTACCAGTTCCAGAAAATTTTTCTCTGAAGATAATTAAATGTACATGCTAATTCAATTAAAGAAGACAATTAAATCCACATGCTAATTCAATTAAAGAAAACAGTCATACCTACATTTTAATTAAATTCAATTGATTTATTATGAATGTTGTATCCTGCAATAATAACAATTTTTCCAGAGGAAGATACATCACTTATCCACTTAATGTTATATAAGGTTGGAGCTTTCACTCTGTGAAGATGAGATTATGTCACAAACTCCCAGTGTAATGAGTCTAGTTTTAGCTCTTTCACTTGCTCTATTAATAAATGCCCTTATACAAGATATGGATGTTGCATCTAGCATCCCGTGAATCTCTTGTAGTTAATAGAACTGATTACTCTATTTATCATACTTGTGCTTGGGATTAATAAATATTTATCCTGATGTATTTTTATACCCATTAATACACTATAAATACATTATAAACTAAATAGTCTTGTAATGAATAAGATATATAATGAAGGGTAAGTTGATAAGGACAGTTTATTAATTACAGAATGGTAACAGATAAGAAGAAAATAAACCATTATCTAACTTGCATGAATTTCTACTTACAGGTACTTAGAGCCCACATATTACCACTGACTAATGTGGCTTTTAACAAGTCTGGTTCATGGTAAGCTCTTTGTTGTTGTGCCTGATGTTTATATATATAGTTTCTGGTGTAATGTTACTATTATTGTTGTTGGTGGTGGTCATGTTATGATAGTTATAGTAGTTGTGTTGGTGCTATAATTGCTTGTTTTACTCTTATTTTATTGTTATTGAAAGGGCTCTTGTGAAAAACTCTTGAGCAAGTTACTTTTTGACCTTGTGATTTTGATGTTTCTGTTGGAAAACATCAGGACAAGTATAGAGGAAGTTATGACCATGATGTTAGAAAAGAAGGCTTCTGAATTTTGGGATGCAAATAATTATATCATTTGAAACTTAAACTTTGGAAAGCTATTAGTCACTTACACTTTTCAGGTGAACATAAGGATCAGACTGTATTTTTGTTAGTAGAAAAAGGGACAGACAAATGGTGTGAGAAATTATTCTTACCTTGACGAAAAAGGCACTACCTTTAACTTTAACTAGTTTTAACAATTTCAGGTTGAGAATGAAGATTAGGAAGTAAATTACAACTAGGAGAAAAAAGGTCCAGTTAAAAGATCCCTCTATGATGGAATCTCAGTACTAGGTCACACGTGTTTCCACAGGATGGAGAGGCTGGAAAAGGAGATAATATAGTAGACAGCTGGACATTCCTAAGAGACAACCTGCTGTAAGCTGTAGCTTAAACAGACTCTTATCCAAACAGTAAATGACATGGTGATGCTATAGAATATTAGATAGAGCTGTAATATCAAAAGGTAAGAAAATGTGAACAACTACCTATGTAAGAACAAAATCATGAAGCAAGATGGTTGATCTTGTCAGGGAAGAAGACAAGAATAGAATGTTGTGCACGGCATTAACAAACTGAATTTCAAGTCACTGTGTTCATATAACTAGCCTGTCATTGGGAAAATTTGTTTTGAAATGGCACCAACAAGATGGTTCTTAGTAACAGTGAAATAAAGAGGTATGGTCATGTTACTACAAGAGATAGTTGAATGAAAAATATCAGCTGGTTGACTCAACAGAGAGCCAACTCTTTAAGTTAGCTTAGGCAGGGTTGATATGCAAACATAAGGAAATGAAAGCAAGGAAGTTGTAGGTTCATCAGGGATAGTTATGTCAGTATTGTGATATCTATTTAGTTAATCAAATACTGCGAGTTTGTGGTCCTGTGTCAATTAAAAAAAATAATTACTATTGTTGTTACTGGGGTTGATGATTTTGTAGTTGCTACTACTGCTGTTTCTGAAAGTGGAATGACAGAAATAGCAGAGTACCAAATTAGGTGTTTTGCAGTATTTAGTCTTGCCATCTATATTCTAGATTCAAATCAAATCTGACCCAACTTTAGTTTACATTCCTCTAAGCCAGAATCATTTCTGGTTATGTAGTGGACTACATCCTTCTCCTGTAAATGTAAGACTCTAAATCCATGGATGAAATCATTATTACTGTTAATATTACAGTTATTTCTCCTAGTTAAAGAGTAGAGACTGTATTTAATACAGCTCTTCTACCTTCTGTTTTCAAGTCCTACTGGGTTGACATCTCCACCACCCCTGACAATAGTAGTTGTTGCTGTTTAACCACTGGTCAGTCTTGATTAAGTAAACCTATGGCCAAAAGCATTTCAGCTGTGCCCATCATGAATACAAGAAAATCACAACCACATATCCAGTATGTCGTTTTCCAAGATGGATGTGATTTGAGTGAAATTTGGCTGTGATTTCCAGATTGAGTGACCATATAGAAGTTCCCTTAATAGCTCAAGGCAGTACCAATTTTATACTAAGGGGGATCCAATTCAATTATATCCCACTCTTGTAGCCTAGTTTATCAATTCAACAGGTGGTTTTGTTGCTATTACTGCTTTTTTTTTTTAGTAATATTGTATTTAAAGAAGTGGATGGCATCAGGATTCTTTGGGTGCTGAATGAATTGTTGTGTGGTTTTGGGGTGGTATTTAGTTATGTTCCTATATGTTCTGTTTTCTAATTCCTGTTGACATTTACTTCACCTTCCATGCCTTCTGGGTTGGAAAAAAGTATCAGTCAACCACTATCAGCTGATTCCATTGTAAATTTATGGTGTCTTATGAAATAATAAGTTATTATATTTAGGTGAATTGGCTGAAGTGATAGAGTGATGGATGACAGTTTGTGCTGTTTTAGTAACATCCATTATATGTTATATATTTAAATTTGATTAAAGGTATTTAACCTGATGAGGTTAACTACCTTTCATCTGTCCTCAATACTTTATGATCGTGTGTCTATGTCACAAATCATATTATTTTTGCTAATGCCTATGGATTTGGCAGCAGTAATAAAACTGCAAACTAAATGTTTAATAGTATTTAGTTTATTCCTACTATTTTGTGAATTTAAATCACATTGATCAGCTTTACATTATGATATTCCTGATCTGAGAAAAAATAATTACCAGTCAATTACTGAGGGAGTCAATTAAATCAATTAAACCTCTTCCCTAATCTTATGACATTATGTCCAAATTAGAAACCATTAAAAACTGGTGGATTGGCTGAATCAGTAATGTATAGGACAAAATGTTTTGTTATATTCTTTTATGTTCTGAGTTCAAATTCCACCAGGATTACCTTTGATATTCATCCTCCTGGGATCTTCTGGGATCAATAAAAGAAGGTACCAGGCAAATACTGTTCTTGATATAAACAACCTGACTCTCCATTAATGAGGTTTTATGCCTTTGTTAGAAATAATAATTACTATTGTTTTTACTATTGTTATTACATTGAGGTCTGATCAATAAGTATCCGGACTGTTGCCATAGTAATGAAGCTAAAGCATTCAGAGTGAAACCACTTGGCACTGATTGACCTTGAACTCTGCTGTGCACAAGCACTAAGTTTTAACATTTTAGCTCACTTCCACTGTTTACAGCAGTGCTTGGAAGGAAGGTGTGTAGCATGTGATTGTCATATTGACCATGACAGAGAACGTCGTCATGACAATACTTGCTTAGAGACTGATGCAAAGTTTAAGAAAGTGTATGGAGAGGAGTGTATGCTTCACACACAAGTGTATGAGTGGTTCAGACGTTTCCAAGATAGCCTAAAAAATGTTGATATTGACGAACATTTTGGGAGACCTTCAACCAGCAGAACTGAGAAAAACATCGCAGATGTGCATGCAGCTATGAGGAGAAATCGTCGAATTGTCCTGAGGTATCAGAGGATGTGCAGATTAGTTACAGTTCAGTTCAGTCCATTATCACTGAAGATTTGGGTATGAGACACGTATCTGCCTTTTTTGTGCCAAAACTGCTTTCAGCTGACCAAAAAGACACTTGGGTTTCAGTTGCACAAGATCTCCTTGATTGTGCTGAGAATGAGGAAAACTTTTTGAAAACTTTGTGTTGGCCTCTGAGCAGGTATCACCAAACTCTTGGCAAAATTTGATGCAGATTCTCTGTTCAACTTTCTGTCATAATCGATGTGACAATCACACACTACATACCTTCCTTCCAAGCACTGCTGTAAACGGCAGAAGTGAGATAGAACGTTAAAACTTAGTGCACATGCTCAGCAGAGTTCAAGGTCAATCTGTGCCAAGTGGTTTCACTTTGTGTGCTTTAGCTTTGTTACTACGGCAACAGTCCGGATACTTATTGATCAGATGACGAATACCATGATGAACTCTTGTTGCTGTTAATTTTGCTTTTCTCACTGCTGCTGCTTCTGCTGCTGCTGTTGTTGTTGTTCCAGCCTCGTCATTATTGTTGTTGTTGTTGTTGTTGTCACTGCTACTGATGCTGTTGTTGATGTTGTAATATGAATAATATCAAACACAGTAACATGAGGAGATCTCATTGTCTATTACAGTTTCATCACAGGAAGTTATGATCGTACATGTAAGATATGGGATACAGCCTCTGGAGAGGAACTTCATACACTGTATGGTCACAACAACGTCGTCTATGCAATCTCTTTTAATAACCCTTTTGGGTATGCCATCCATCTTTCTTTTAGAATGGTTATATTTAGGCCCTAAGTAGCATACCACTTTCACTTTCTCAAATTGAGTACCAGTTTGTTTGTTTTTTTAATTATGGAGTCTATTTTTTGATGAATTCAGTATTTTTTGTGTTGTTATTTAATATGGGGGAGTGTGATTATATCAAATTATTTAGACTTTTTGTTTTTGTTGTTTCTCATTTTTGTGAGATGGAAGGGTGTGATTATATAAAGATTTGGTTTCATTTTCTAGCAGGTTAAGTGATTGATTAAGGGCTTCACCACAAGGTAAAATAATAGAAATTATTCAATTAATTTTTTTATAACTTCAAATACAAAATTAACTCATTTCTGTTTCTTTTTTCTTCTTCTTTTTTTTTTTTCTTAGAAAAAAAGATAAATAAGATAAATTATTCACACAAAATAGCACTTTCTTTTCAGTTTCCGAACACTTACTTTTCGCTTTCACAAGTGAATGATTTCAGATATGTGAAATTAATATTGTTATAACAACTATAATCTTAAAAAAATAATAGAAAATTTTGGCCACTATTTGACCCCTGTAATTTACAGTCAATTAGAGTAATTTTATATTATGAAACAGCAGATCTATGAAATGAACAATGACAGAATATATTGTTCATGGATAGCAATCTTAATCTTTTCAATGTTTGGTCTATTATTTATAATTGTGTAGAAACAAGGATAATTTTCCTAGAAGAATTTACCTATGTAGTCAGGTATCTTTAGTAATAATCTAACTAACAGTCTGCAAAGATAACTAATGGTCCTAGACAAACTGAAAGCCAAAGATTGGGAATCACCTGCAAAAGGGATAGGTGATATATTAGTAATGGAGAGTCCCTAAATCAAGTGAAAATCACTTTTCTTAAGAATGAAAATTGTATGTTATATATCATCTTCCCCTAAATTTATATTCTTTCAAACATAACAAAATTTTAAGCAAACACAATTACACCTTTCCATTTTTACAAAAACACAAATATGAACAACAATAAAATTTAAATAACATTATACAATCACACCATCCTATCTGAGACAAAGATGAAATCTTAAAACATATTATATTACACACAAGTTGGTCATAGCACAGTGTAAAACTGTGTAAAGATCTTCTGCAACTGCCAAACAAACTGGTACCAGCTAAAGTTTGAGAAAGTAAAAAATTGCTTTCATTTATTTATCTATTTTGTGTTTTTCTCCTTTAGTTTACAATTGACTTTTAATATTATTCATACTAGAACTATACCACAACCAATGACAATTCCAGTAGAAAAGGCAGAATGATATATGGTTGTATTGAAAGTAATGCAAGAGTAGGCATAACTTTTTCACTAACTAACATGAGTTGTTCATTTGACTAAGTAGAATAACTCTTTATGTAACTCTTCCTCCTGACCTTTATTGCAGGCAAATAATAGGTTCCAATCATTCTCCCTGGTTTTCTATATGTCTGCACTGTGAACAGCAAGTGGTATGGTAAGCCACTCAGAGAGCTTAGAGAAGCCATATGTGAAAGAGATCACACAAAAATCTGAAAACAATCCACATTCACCTGAACAATATCTGACCACATATCTTTGGCAAGAAATCAGTCAATTTGCAAATTAGATGGCCAGTGTTTCCCCATCTACAACACAACCCCAATCTGACACCTTCTGACTTTTACCTGTTCGGCCATTGAAGGACAATCTTTGGAGATAAAAATTTGATGATGTAGAAGAGGTGAAAGTGATTGTAAAGAAGTGGGTACAACAGTGCACATCTGAATATTTTCAAAGAGCATTCATGAATGGTATTCAATGATGGTGTAAATGCATTACTTGTGATAGAGACCGCTGAGTAGTACCTTTGTATAAAGGAAGAGTTATACTACCAACATATGGAATTTGAATGACCTATATCAGTTATGTCTAATTTTGCTTTACTTTCAATATAGTCCTCATATATTGAATATGAACTAAGAGAAGGGATGTAACTCAATAAGACAAAGCATTTAGCTTTATCTCACTACATTACATTCTTGTACATACTATACAAATGTATGCTAGTGTGTCCAAAGAGGGGGACCATAATGTAGGGCTAGTCGAGAAGCCTCACAAATCCAGGACTAGGATCTGACCAAGGATAAGTGATCACTCACAGCTATTAATTCCATCATATATAGATGCATACTGAGGGAAACTCCTTTCACTCAAACCATACATGCTACTTTCACCCACTTTTCAGCAAATTTATTGAAGGGAACATCAGCCTCGCTATTCTTACCATCTCTTCTAGTGAAGTTTGAAAAAGTCAATGAGAGCTTCGTTGGAGAGGAAGATGTCTGCCCTCAGTCCTTTCAGTCATATCTATGAAATTCTCTCTTTCACCATAATCATTAGATAAAGAAAAAGTGTCTGCTCTTCCTGATCACAAGAAAGTGGTAGGGTGAGCTTTACAATGGGCTTCAGCCACAGCTGTATCCGACCTACATGCAACAACAACTGTTCAGCAAAACTCCTCAAGCCAGAATGAGTGCATGTAGAATGGTTTCTGTACTCTATATGCACCTTGTACAGACCCAAATGACTGCACTTTCAGGACTGTTGAATTTATTTCATTTCTACCCCTGGTAGAACAGCCAGTCCAGGGATTTCTAGAAATTATTCATCAGTTCCTAGGTTACAGATCCTCCAGGAAAGACTAGCCAAGTGATTCTCATCAATGCCCAGACGTTTGAGAACTTTGTCATTGTCCCCTCCCCCTGCTAGTCTTCTATAGAAAGCTAATGTGTAGTATTTATTGTCCAATTGTCCAACTGGTAAAAAACATCTGATGATATACCAGATACCAGGCACCCAGTCTTGATCTTTGTTCCAAAATCACATTTCCATCAAAGTGATAGGCTATACAAAGCACAACCTCACCTGCACGCCATATAGGAATCTCTGCTGATGTCACAGCCTTACTGCATGCAGGAACATAGCAGATGGACAACCTGATTGGTGGAGTGTGACCTTCTACAAAAAGTGATAGAGCAAATTTTTCCACTCTCTCAAATGAAGCCTTCCTTCTATTATCCACATTGGTAATGAATGAAAAACCATTACAAGAACTAGTTACAAAGATGGTAGAGATTTTCATCATAGACTTATTGAGAAAAACAAGCATGAAAAAACAATAAAGATATGAAATGAAACTGCTGCCTAAAACCAATGAAAGAACCCCAAAGATTCAGGTTTAACCTTACTACCAAAAATAGCATCCTTTCCTAGATGTTTTCTAGCCTACAGGTTCATGCTAGAAGGTTTGTTCACCTTCCTCTGCAAGTGTGTGCTGTCACTTCCATTATAGCTTTTAAAAAATAACTGTTAAAATCGAACTGCACTCTTCAGAACTTGTACTAAGAATAAGTACAAGGTAAAATGACTACCTGCTTTTATAGCAAGTTGATGCAGGTAGTTTATCCTGTCCTCCTCTGACTTTTAGTTCATGCAATTGAAAAACCCGCATTATTTATGGGCTGACCCAATACTTGGAGACAATGTCATGTAATACTGCTCTACTCAGTTTTTCAACAACTTGGGGCGGGGAAAAAAACCATGTAATTCTCTTCCAAACCTCTACCTGTTTCAGAAATGACAGTGTAAAGACATTATGAAACTTTAGCATACAGATAGACTACCAGATACATGTAAGCTTGACATCATTTTCCAAGATAAAAATAATAATACCAGATCAATATAACAATATCGAGTGTGTCTGTTGTTGTGAAGAAATGACATTATTTTTTCTAACATAGATAAGAGTCAAAGACACAAATTTGCAAAGTGAACTCTCATGGATTTTAACTACTACCACTATGTTATTTCAAATAGAAATAACAATCAACATCATTACTATTGTCATTGTAATTGTTCATCATTCACTTGGCAACTAACAACTAAGTTTTGATAGTTTCCGTACTTTTTTCTATTTAGAGACAAAATAGCAACTGGATCATTTGACAAGACATTTAGGTTATGGAATACAGAAACAGGAAATTGTTACCGCACCCACCGAGGTCACACAGCTGAAATTGTTAAGTTTTAACTTTAATTTTTTTACTTTGAGTGTCTGTACATTTGTAAATGTGTATGTATAGAAATTTGAGAGATAGAACTTAGAAGGTAAACTGTAATTCAAAGGGCCAACCTTATCAGACATTGTGTTGGGCTGGCTCTGCCTGAGGATTATACTAAGGATAGCATTGGAGGAATACTCAGTCACAAAGGCTATAACTAGTAGATATTTCTGTTACTCAAAGAACTGGAGAATGTGTATCTCTGTATCATATGCATTCTGATATATGATGATATGGTCAGTGATAATGGCATGAGAGGAAATGAATTATTCATTTCCTCTCAAATACTTTCTACTATCTGTTAGGAAGCTTCTAAATTGAACTAAAAAATTCTTATTTTTTTTATTGTCTAAACAGGTACAGATAGTTCAGTTATTAGAACATCAGAATTATGTGCGTTGTAATATGCAGTTTGGTATCTAATTTCTCTCGGTTCAAATCTCAGTGATATTAAACTTACATTTCATCTTTCCATGCTTCAATGAAAAAGTATCAGTTGACTAAAAGTTAATCTTGCTTGCTTTGTGATGAAAAACTATGGACACTGCAGAGTCATTAGTAATGAGTTTTACACGGTGTAGTTGATTGAATCAACTCCCAGCACATTTCTTATATTTATTTCTTGGAATGAAGAGCAAAATTGTTGAGGCATGAAAGTAAGCACTGCCAAACATTTAATCTATTGAGGCATAATTTCTATTGCTCTACTGCCTTTAAGATACACTGCTACAATTACAACTACAATCTACAATTAAGACCGATAAACAATCAGAATAGTGGTGGAGAAAAATCCATAAAAGATGAACTTAATAGTAAAAAAAAATGAAGTATTGTGTATATGTATATCTATGTGTGTGTGTGTGTGTGTGTGTGTGTGTGTGCGCACATAGTCATGTGATAAATAGAAAGCTTTCTTATTGCCAGTTGAATATTATATTACTGTATGATATTGGTTTCAAATTTTGGCTCAAGGCCAGCAATTTCACTGAAGGAATTAAGTTGGTACAGTATGGCAAAATGCTTAGTGGCATTTCATCTGTCTTTATGTTCTAAGTTCAAGTTCCACCAAGGTTGACTTTGCCTTTCATCCTTTTGGAGTCAATAAAATAAATACCAGTTTAGCACTAGGATTGGTGTAATCAATTTACCCCCATCCTCAAAATTGTTGGCCTTGTGCCAAAACTTGAAATCATTATTATATCACTATTTTGTATTATTAAAGTAGACTAACATACATTTTTGGATCAATGAAAACTGTGTGGAAACCTGTTGAATATACTTTATCCATGATTTGAGTGCAATCCTTGTCACACACAATGTTAACCCTTTCGTTACCAACCAGGCTGAAACCGGCTCTGGTTCTGAGTGACAAATGTCTTGTTTTCATAAGTTTTGAATTAAAATCTTCCACCAAACCTTAGTCACAATTTATGTCCCTAACACTAGCTTAATGATAACTAAGTTATTTTACTAAATTGTCTGTTATAGTTAAAGTAGTTGAAAGAAACACAGAGCATCTCAAAATAAATACAGTATATGCACATATATATGATTCTGTCTGTGCATTACAACATTAAGTGTACAAATTTTATGGAACACTCGACCACTTACTTAATTATACAAAAATTCAATAAATAAGTAGTTTATCAAACAACTGCATTTCTTGTTCATTGAAGCAGATGTGAGATCCCCTATTATGGTATTAGTTTCATTTTCTATAAATTCAAGTCCAGACACTGTTTTAAAAAGATATTTATACACTGATTCATTAACAAATCATTATTTATACCATGTTCCAGCAAGACCTGGATAAATTATTTGCATATTTATTCTTAATACATCTAGGCAAGTTCAGGCTCAAAAATATGCTGATTGCTGCAGTGTCTCTCCAGCTGATAAGACACAACATATTGAAACACTAGTGTCCCCTCCAGAATCCTGTGTGCCAATGAGCCAAATCTGTTGAACACACCATCATTGTAAAAAAAATAAGTTATTCTCCTATGACATACACCACTGCAACCAGCATATTTTGCATCTGAACCTGCCTAGGCACATTAAGAATAAATATGTGAATAATCATACTAATTTGTGTTACATTTTTTTTTTACCTTTTGCCAGGTATGTTTGAGTTTTAACCCCCAAAGCACTATAGTTGCAACTGGCAGTATGGATACAGATGCAAAGCTGTGGGATGTACAAACTGGGAAAGAACTTTTTAATTTATCAGTAAGTTAACATGAATTTTATATTTTGCCCTCCCCTATACTTGTGTGTGTGTGTACATACAGATCAAATTTGTGGCTGATGTAAAGTCCCAACAAGACCTAGGGTGGCATGGTGGTAGAACAGTGTACTTGACATGGCCTTTGGAGCAAAGCAATAGACTTGGAAGGGTGGCAGTAGCAAGTAACTATATCAAGTACTTTGAAGGAAAAAAGCTACCATGGACCTACCATGGATCGCTTCATTTTTAAAAACAAACTATTTTGATATATTTTTAATCAAGAAGTAAAAACTTTTTAGTCAGTTGATATGTTTTAGTAATTCATTTTGATCAACTACTTTAGTCGATTTATATATACTTTTTCTTGACAGGTACTTCTATATATTTTTTATTTTTATATGCGCATATATATTTTTAAACTTCTGTGCTTATATATGTATTTCGTTTATATGTTGAAGGCCATGGTATTATTTGTATATAATGAAATGTATAGGAGCATGGAGTTATGTAAAGTCATTGGCCTAAATTTGATGTTTGTTCTCTAATCAATGATTTATATATATATATATATATATATATATATATATATATATATATATATATATATATATATATATATATATATATATATATATATAATAAATATTAGGGAATAAATCCAAATTTACAGGGAAAAAATCAGATTTAGGATTAAATCCAATTTTATAGTAAAATATTATATAATATTAATTCGAGACAAAACCACTATTTTGCAAAACAAACAAGGAAAGACTTAATCAATACATAAAAATTTTTAATATAAAGAAATAAACCGCCACTACAATCGTTTCATGTCTTCAATGACATTCGTCAGGTGGATTTTCGATCTCCTAAACTGTTTTAATTTATATATATATATATATACCTCATCCTTTGAACAATATATATATATTGCTTACCAACCACATGGTTCCGGGTTCAGTCCCACTGTGTGGCACCTTGGGCAAGTGTCTTCTACTATAACCTCGGGCCAACCAAAGCCTTGTGAGTGGATTTGGTAGACAGAAACTGAAAGAAGCCCGTTGTATATATGTATATATATATATATATATATATATATATATATATATATATATATATATATATATATATATATATATATATATGTATGTGTGTGTATATGTTTGTGTGTCTGTGTTTGTCCCCAAACATCTCTTGACAACCGATGCAGGTGTGCTCACATCCCCGTAACTTAGCGGTTCGGCCAAAGAGACCGATAGAATAAGTACTAGGCTTACAAAGAATAAGTCCCGGGGTTGATTTCTTCGACTAAAGGCGGTGCTCCAGCATGGCTGCAGTCAAATAACTGAAACAAGTAAAAGAGTAAAAGAGAGTATATATATATAATACAAATAAGAAAATGGAGAAACAATTTAGTTGGTTCATCAACTTTCGGATATTAGAATGTTGAATTATTTATTTAACAAAATGAATGAGAACTTTAATAGTTCTCATTTTGTTAAATGAATAAATAATCCAACCTTCTAATATCCGAAAGTTGATGAACCAACTAAATTGTTTCTCCATTTTCTTATTTGTATTATAAATTAATGGTAAAATATTTCTTTACCTTCACCTGTTTAATACAATAAATAAGTTAATTGCATTGCAATTAAAAACATTTATGTATTAAGAATTTGGGTACTTTACCAACAGTATATTGGATAAATACTATCCCTTAGTGGTTTTCACCCATAACCTCTAACTTACTTTGTGTTATTTATATATCATCATTATCGTTTAACGTTAGTTTTCCATGCTAGCATGGGTTGGATGCTTCAATCGAGGTCTGGGAACACAAGAACACCTCCTCCAATGCTCCCTCCCCTCTCAAAAGAGTTTTTTTTTTGTCTTGCAAGTACTTGGTGACCCTGTCAGTGCAGGTGCCACTCAAAAGCACTCAGTCCACACTGTAAAGTGGTTGCCATTTTGAAGGGCATCCAGCTGTAAAAACTTTGCCAAAACTGACTTTGTCTGTGTTTGTTCCATGTAAAAAGCACTAAGCCCACTCTGCTGAGGGGTTGGTGTTAGGAAGGGCATCCAGCTGTAAAAATCCTGCCAAAACAGTTACAGCAGTCTGGGGCAGGCTTCTGTCATTCCACCCATGCCAGCATGGAAGGCAGACTTTAAACGATGATGATGATGATGATATTAGATGAGTTGGGCCACACCTTGTCCATAAATTCCATTTGCAGCATAGTTTCTACTGCTGGATGTCCTTCTTAACATGAGCCATTTTACAGAATATACTTGATGTATTTTGTGGGACCTCTGATTGGTAGGATACCTTTTCCTCAACAAGACTGAGGACTCCTCTACCCTATGCTGCCAGCTACTTTATAGTATGTACTTAGCACATTTGATTATGGCACCAACATCATCTGATTCCTTTTATATTCATTTTTTCCCCAGCTTATCTGTGCTCATAGAGAGAAAGCAACTGAATAGAATCATTAGTTGGTGTCTAAAGACAATTATCATTGTATAGATATGTATGTAATAAGTAGGGATGGTAGAAACTGGTTAGAATTATTGCAGTTAGATATGTCTTGCAGTTGGTTTGGCACCAGACAGCTATGATTAAAGATCTGATCAATGCTAGGGTCCAGTCAATGCATACCAGCACAGAGAAGCAAAATAATAAAGTTGATGAATAAAAAGAGAAACTGAAATACCATTGCATTATTTTCTATCATATTAAGTACAGTTCAGTGGCAAGTAATGGTAAATCCACTATTCCTATAAAACGGTAAAGTCTGGGGTCTGGAGAAATTGTAGACAACAGCAGTTAGTCTATAACTGAGTTTGATATGTTCAGTTGCATCAAAAAGTAAGTATAGCATTCTGAGCTTTTCCCTTCATCTGAGAGTGATTTTGTAATAATGTTGATGAATATTGATGTTAATATGAACCCTTAACTTACAGTAACCTCAAAATGTAACCCACACTCATAACAGTTCTCTGGTCATCATCAAATACATTGCAAAAACTTACTTGATGCATAGGGAGAAGTGAGATGAAGAAAAGCAAAAGAAAAAGAAAGATGCTGACAACAATAAAGGAAAAATTTATGATGATGACGATGACGGTGATAATGATGACAACGACAATGCTGCTGCTACAAGCACAATTAACAATAAAAATGTAGTAAGAAAAATCTATTGTCTTTTTCAGGGACACAGTGAAGAGATTATTTCTGTTGCATTCAACTGCACAGGTACACAACTAATCACTGGATCATTTGACCGTACAGTAACCCTATGGGATGTTAACAGTGGCAGGTAAGTTACTCCTATTCAAGCTTATTTTCATGATGAAGCCATGCAAACTCAAGGCAGATGCCAAAGATGACTGAAACCGATTTCTTTCAAGCTTTGCATGCTAAATGGCCTTCATATGAAACCCTTAAATATGAAATATTTTTTTTATCTGACTCTAATATTTGCTGAGTTATGACCATTTTAAATTTTCAAAAAACGTCTCATTTTTACAGTTACTCAATTTCTTTGAGAAGTCATATCTCAGCTACTATTTGAGCTAGAAAACACATATTTTTTTTGTTTCATTTTAAAGCATTTAAATAGATTTACAACATATGTTTAGTGTATTTATTCCTTGTGATAAAAATAAAAACGTTTACCTAAAATTTGACCTTTGACCTTTCATAGATCAAAAGACATGGTCATCAATTTTTTTGAAATTTTGTCAAAATATTGCCCTACTTAGTTACAACTCACATACAAAAATTCATGCTGGAATCTCAGTGGAAACTGAGTTAATAGTCTATTAACTATGGTTCATGTTATACAGCCTAATTAAATTACTTAATTCTTATTATTTTCAGATTAGATATATTAGGTCAGCCAATAAATAATGGTTTTTTTTTATATTTCTTTTATTTTACAAAACTAAGATATACAAAGTTCTTTTTTAATCTAAAATCTACTCTCCTTCATTTTCTACAATGCTCTTCCATCTATCTGATAGACTTGCAAGGCCCCTCTTCCAAAATTCACTTGTCTGTCATGAAAAATACTCCTCCAGTATTGTTCTGGCCTCATCTACAGAATTCATATTTTTTTCATCTAAATGATTTTGAAGACAGTGGAATAAATGATAATCAGATGGGGCAATGTCAGGTGAATATGGTGGGTGGGGCATTGCTTCTCTTCCAGCCTTTGGAATGTCATCCTCACTGTATGTGACCAAGCATTATCTTGATGGAAGAACACCTTTCATCTTAAAACCAAAGATGGTTGATTTTCTTCTCGAACTGACTTAAGCCGCTCAAGCTGCTCACAGTAGATTTCCTTTGTTATCTTTAGGTTTGGGTTTTAAAGTTCAAAGTGGACTAAACCTTTCATATCCCACCAAACAGATAACAACACATTACATGGGTGAAGACTTTCTTTAGCCTGGGGTGCTGGTGTTTGTTCTTTCCCTACCCACTCTCTTCAACACTTGACATTTTTATAGAGAACCCATTTCTTGTCACCAGTTACTACTATTCGGTCCAAAAAAGGTTCATTCAGTTCATTCATGAGATGTGACAGCAAAGACGAGTACACATTTACTCTCTGCGTGTGATTAGACTCAGAAAGTTTGTGAGGAACCCATTGACCCAATTTGCTGATTTTTCTGATGGCATGCAGGTATCAATGAATGGTTGAATGACCAAAACCAAGCTTCTCTGCTTTTTCCTCAACAATTACGATGGGATTTTTTCCATCAGGATTTGCAGGACGTCCTTGTTGATTTCTACAGATCTTTCAGGATGAGGTTCATCTTCTAGGCTGTTGTTTCCCAGCTTGGAATTTCTGGAACCACCTTAGAAACAGGCTTACGCTAATTGTCCAATCCCCATATATTGCATTAATAGTCCTCACACTTTCTGTTGTGTTGTTGCTTTTATTGAAATCATAAAGCAAAATATGCCGAATATGCTCCTTTGTCACTTCCATTATAGCTTTGAAAAAATAACTGTTAAAATCAAACTGCACTCTTCAAAACTTGCACTAAGAATAATTACAAGGTAAAATTACTACCTGCTTTTATAGCAAGTTGATGCAGGTAGTTTATCCTGTCCCCACTCCCATTTTTAGTTCATGCAATTGAAAAAACTGCATTATTTATGGGATGACCATTTTAGTTAATTTCTGGTTACAGATGGACGTAAAAGAAAATTTTTTAGCTGAGCAAGAAAAGTGTTGTGACCCATTTAAAATCATAAAGCACTCATGAAAGAGGGTTTAAGAACAGTAACAGCAAATTTTGCAACAAAATATCCTAAAACAAGCCTAATTCCTAGAAAAAAAATATGTGACTCTTGCAGAAAAACTTTGCCCACATTTCAAGTTGAACTATCATCAGAAGATACAAGAGATGATACATCAACTACCACTGAAGTAACTTCATCATCAACAGATGTCTTCATAGAAGAAAATGCAGAATTAGATATCCTCAACAATGCTCTGTCTGAAATTGGAGAATCTTCAATAAAAAATTTTTAAAAACTAAAGATAGATACTACCTTCATGTACTTTTGGTCAAAAGATGAAAATGATTTCACCTAGAAGGGAAGTTGGTGAATCATCACCCTGAAATTGAAATAATCAAACAGTTAAAAGAAAAATTTCCAACAGAAAAAAGATCAGAAAAACTGCAAATTTTAACAATTCTGCCAAAAATTGGTATCTGTGAAAACTCCAGGAATTCGATGTGCCTAATTACATGGCTAGACAAGCTAAAAGGCTGGTCAATGAGGAAGGGATTTTATTACATCCTAGCCATAGAAAAAGTACATTTCCTCAAAAAAACTGCCAATTGTGTTTCTCAGTTTCATAAAAATGAAGTAAGCAGAGTTATGCCAGGAAAAAAGGATTACAAATCAGTAAAAAAAAACAGATAGCAAAAGAGTCCATGAGAAAAAGTACCACCATACTTTGTAACTTCAAGGAAGCCTTCCAATTGTTTAAATGAAAAAAATCCTGAAATCAAAATGAGTTTCTCAAAATTTGCAGAGACAAGGCCAGAAGAATGCACACTTGCAGGTAGTACTGGTGCACATAATGTATGTGCATGCACCATTCATCAGAATGTTAAACTAATGATTTCTGGCATGAAACTATCTGATTTAACCAAGGATATGAAGTTTTACTTGATTGATTATAAACAATGTTTGGAATCAATTACTTGTAACCCAAGAACAAATGGCTGCCACATGGATAACTGTACAAATTGTAATTCTTTGCTAGAAGAGTTTGAAAAATTGTTATACGAAATGTTTAATGTGAATATCATTGATGAAGTACAGTATAAGCAATGGCTAACAACTGACAGAACAATCCCAAAAATATATATCAAAATCAACAGATAGCCTTTGACGAAGTAGAAGGGGATAGAGCATCACATGGGGTAGAAGACAATTGGACGTTTCTAAGGGACAACCTTCTGAAAGCCACTGACCAGATCTGTGGCTGGTGCAAAGTCCCCCCTCGACCCAAAATAACGTGGTGGTGGAACAATGTTGTAGACAGGGCTATTAGAGAAGAGAGACAGGCTTGAAAGGACTGGAAGAATGGTGGTAGCAGGGAATTGTATCAGACTGCCAAAAGGGAATATATATGTGCAAGAGAGACGTTTGCACTGGTATGGATGAGGATAGTTGTGTGAAAAAGTGCCATACCCTAGCGGTTGAGGGAACCTGTGGAAGAGGCAGACCCAGGAAAACCTGGGAAGAGGTGGTGAAGCACAACCTTCGAACTTTAGGTCACTGAGGAAATAACTAGAGACCGAGACCTTTGGAAGTGTGCTGTGCATGAGAAGACCTGGCAAGACAAGTGAGACCATAACCCGGGATGTGCCAGTCCACTTATGCATACCTTTCCTTCTGGGGACACAAAACTCTACTTGTGAAGACCTGTTGTGGCAAGTGAGAATCGAAATTGATCAACATCAATGGAAATTGCAGCTGTGATACCAGTGCCGGTGGCACGTAAGAGAACCATCCAAACGTGGCCATTGCCAGTGCTGCCCCGACTGGCCTCATGCTAGTGGCATGTAAAAAGCACCATCCGTTCGTGGCCATTGCCAGCCTCGTCTGGCACCTGTGCCGGTGGAATGTAAAAAGCACCCACTACACTCACGGAGTGGTTGGCGTTAGGAAGGGCATCCAGCCATAGAAACATTGCCAGATCAGACTGGGCCTGGTGCAGCCTTCTGGCTTTCTAGACCCCAGTTGAACCGTCCAACCCATGCTAGCATGGAAAGCAGACGCTAAACGATGATGATGATGATGATGATGATGATGATTTTGTTGAAAATTTCTGTCAAAAGCTTGAAGCACTTAAAGTACATGATTTCATTGCAGAAGAACAATCTAAATTTTGTACTTCAACAAAAGGCTATTTAAGTGAAGGAGAAATCTTAATCATAGCAGGTTTTTCAGAGAATTATTCATCTTGCAAGATGGAGTACAAGGATTTCATTGGAACAATACCCAAGCCTCTATCCATCTGTTTGTCTGTTATTGTGAACTAAACAATGATGTGACTAACATCAGTGTTGTTGCTATATCTGACTGTATGAAGCATGATACAGTAGCAGTCCATCTCTTCCCCAAAAAAGCTGATAGATTTTCTTAGGGGCAATGCCTTTAATATCAACAAAATTATTTATTTTTCAGATAGTGATGCTTCACAACATAAAAATTGTAAGAATTTTATAAATTTATGCTACCATACAGGTGCAGGAGTGGTTGTGTGGTAAGTAGTTTGCTTACCAACTACATGGTTCCAGGTTCAGTCTCACTGCGTTGCACCTTGGGCAAGTGTCTTCTACTCTAGCCTCAAGCCAACCAAAGCCTTGTGAGTGGATTTGGTAGACAGAAACTGAAAGAAGCCCATTGTATATATATATATATATATATAATATATATATATATATATATTAATAGTTATCACCATACTAATATGGCAGTCTATAAATAAGACTAAAGCTGTCGCTGATTAGCTCCAAGAGGCCACCGCCTTTAGCTAGCTATATGACACACGAACCTGCTTTAGTCTTATTTATAGACTGCCATATTAGTATGGCAATAACTATTAATATCCAGTAACGCTGCCGTAATCTCCTTTAGAGAGACTTAGTAATTTTAATATTTCTATTATTGAAAACAAGTGGATGTATTCCACTGTAACTAGGTAAATAAAATCTTCGAACAGACGGTCAGTAGCGACACCCGCTGGTTCTGACTACGCTGCATTGATAAAGAGCAACAACCCTGAAACATGTCTGCAGATGTCTGACCAGCAAGGTGAAGCGGCTGACCTCCCCTGTTCGAAGGTTGTAATGGACGCAGGTTCGTGTGTCATATAGCTAGCTAGAGGTGATGGCCTCTTGGAGCTAATCAGCAACAGCTTTAGTCTTATTTATAGACTGCCATATTAGTATGGCGATAACTATTAATATCCAGTAACACTGCCATAATCTCCTTTAGAGAGACTTAGTAATTTTAATATTTCTATTATATATATATATATATATATATAATACAAATAAGAAAATAGAGAAACAATTTAGTTGGTTTATCAGCTTTAGGATATTAGAATGTTGACTTATTTATTTAACAAAACGAGAACCATAATAACATACATTAAAATTCAATACATATAAGATAAGAATACAATTATAAAAACCTTAAGTCAACATTGTAATATCCTAAAGCTGATAAACCAACTAATGTGTTTCTCCATTTTCTTATTTGTATTATAAATTAATGGTAAAATATTTCTTTACCTTCACCCATTTAATACAATAAGTAAGTTAATAGCATTGCAATTAAAAACACTTGTGTATTAATAATTTGGGTATCATACCAACAGTATATTGGTGTTACTTGGTGTTATATATATATATATATGTATGTATGTATGTATGTATATGCTTGTGTGTCTGTGTCTCCCCACCATCACTCAACAACCGATGTTGGTGTGTTTACGTATCTGTGACTTAGTGGTTCGGCAAAAGAGACCAATAGAATAAGTACTAGGCTTGCAAACCATAAGTCCTGGAGTCGATTTGTTCAACTGAAAGTGGTGCTCCAGCATGCCACAGTCAAATGATTGAAACAAGTAAAAGAGTAAAAGAGTATTCTATAGATTTCCAAACTGATGCAGAGTGGCACTTCTTTGCTATTACTCATGGGAAGAGACCTTGTGATGGTTTATGAGGTACAATTAAATGAATGGCAGTTCAAGCAAGTTTACATCACCCTTTCAATGAACAAATCATGACTCTCCAAGAGAATTTTATGATTATGGTTAGCAAAACATTCCTGGAATTATCTACTCTTCAAATGATGAAATACAGAATGAGGAAAATCTATCGAGAGAGATTTAGAAATGCAAGGACAATTCCAGTGTTTTCTCCTTCAAGCTCAAATTGTCTTGCTTGGTAAGCGATTTTTGATAATTTGTCACTACTCTTTTCAGTAAAATTACATTTATTAAAAATACTTCTCATTGAAATCATAGTGTGAATTTTTTATGTGAGCTGTGACTAAGTAGGGCAATATTTGGACAAAATTTCATAAAAAATCAATCTTTTCACCTATGAAAGGTCAAAAGTTAAATTTTAGGTCAACTTTTTTTATTTTTATCGCAAGGAACAAAAATACATTAAACATGCGTTGCAGATCTATTTAAATGCTTTAAAATGAAAAGAAAAATTGAGTTTTCTAGCTCAAATAGTGACTGAGATATGACTTCTCAAAGTTATTGAGTAACTGAAAAATGTCACTTTTTTGAAAATTTCAAATGGCCATAACTCAGCAAATACTAGAGTCAGGTAAAAAAAATTCCATACTTAAGGGTTTCGTATGAAGGCCATTTTGCATGCAAAGTTTGAAAAAAATTGGTTTTGGTCACCTTCAATTTAAAAAAAAATTGCGTTGATTTCATATGGAATTACCCCATAACCTCCTTTTCATTTTATAACCTACTATTGAGTAATTTCTTTGTCTGTAGCAAATAGCAAACAGCGAACTCAGATGAACTTTGCTACCCTTTTCTATTCAACTTTGCTTTTCCTCCTTCTGAGATACATAAAAAAAATAAGAAATACTGTAAGATACTAGTGTATCAATCAATTCTATCCTTTCCTACCATAAATGACTTAGCAAACATATTTATGTTTCTATGTGTGAAAGCTTAATCTACATAACACTAGTGTAAAGCATTGTATTGTGTAGGTGTTTTCTCTTAGAATGGCATTTGATGTTGAAACTCCTGGTATTCAGTATTGGAAATGCCAAAGCTTATCTCTTTATCATTTTGCCAATCTGACCATTCATTCCTCTGCATCTAGGTGCATGTCTGTTTTTCTGCTAATTCGAATGTCCAAATTCTCTCTCTTACTTTTCTTGAAATGTATTGTTATTATCATCATTTAATGTCAATCTTCCATGCTGGCATGGGTTGGACTGTTTGACAGGAACTGGTAAGCCAGAAGACTATGCCAAGCTCTACTGTCTGCTTCAGCATGATTTTGCAGCTGGAAGCCCTTCCCAATGCTAACCACTTTACAGAGTAGACTGGGGGCTTTTCACATGGCATAAGTAAGATCTGCTTTGGCATGTTTTTTACAGATGGGTGTCTTTCCTAACACCAACCACTTTACAGAGTAGACTGGGTGCTTTTTATGTGGCATCAGCTTTGCATTAATGCCAAATTTCTTACTCTCACTGCAAGTGTGATTTTAATTAGTTTAACATATTTTTGTTCATTACATTAGATATGTGAGCCTGCAATTAACTAACTCTCTAAATACACAATAACTTTCGATCTATTTCTTTCTCCATTTGCTTGATAATAACAATACATTAGTCAGTTTGTCTATATAGAACTGTATTTATCTGTCTGCCTAAATTTCCTTCTGTCTAACTGTCAGTATTGCTGTTTCCACTAGACGTATCCACAAGTTAATTGGACACAAAGCTGAGGTTAGCAGCTGTCAGTTTAACTGGGACTCTTCCTTGGTTGTTTCTGGTTCCATGGACAAGACATGCAAATTATGGGACATAGCCTCAGGTAATATAGTTCATTAGTACAGCAGCTAAACACCAGGTATAAGAGTTATTACAGAAATATCTTTATATTTTTCCAGGTGCATATACAAGTACAAATACTTTATAAGAACTCACAGAGATGTATAGTACCCTCATCATATTCATTCTTGAAAATATAGATGCACATATGCACTTGTACATGCACACAAATATACTCATAAATACATACACAAGTCAGCACAGTAAGAGTGACATTAGAAGTATATGTGTGTGTGTGTGTGTGTGTGTGTGTGTGTGATAGATCTGCCACAAGCTTACAGGTTTATTAAGTTGGAGCTTATCCCAAATTCCATGAGTACAATATGACTCCTCAGAATGAGATGCTAATCCGTTGCATGTTAATGCCCAGCTGTTGCTGGTACACATTCCCGACTGAGTAGATTGGAGCAATGCAACATGAAGTGTTTTGCTCAAGAATACAACATTCTAATGGTTGTTAGCTCAACCCTGCCAGGCCCTATACACACACACACACATACGCTATCATCATCATCATCATCATCATCCTTTTAATGTTCAGTTTTCCAGGCTTGCTTAGATTAGATGGAATTCACCGTGACAGAATTTCTTTGGCCAAATATCCTTCTTCTCATTAATCTTCACTTGTTTCCAAGCAGTGTAATATTTCTCCATAATTGGACTTGTTTTCACTGAAGATTAGGAACAAATGACACTTTGTATGACATGATTGTAACACTCACTCACAATTATCATGCAATGTGATGACAAAGGCACAGACACATACATGACAAGCTGCTTTCAGTTTTTGTCTACCAAATCCACTCACAAGGTTTGGTTATCCTGTGGCTATAGCAGAAGACACTTGCCCAGTGTATCAGGAAGTGGGATGCAACCCAAAAGCATGTAGTTAGGAAGTGAATTTCTTAATGACATGGCATTGCTAGTGTTTGTAGCCATGACTACACCTATAATCATACCAGCACATATATCTATGCCTATGTATATTTATATACAGTGCCCCATAAGTCACTAATGGGTTTTAATTTTTAATAACTTATTTAAGTTTACAAATAAATGCATGAAATTTTGATACAATATAAAGGATATAATGGAAATTAATATGCATGAGTCAAATTTTGCAAAACCACTACATCAATATATAAAAAATGACATCACTTAAATGGCAGCCATTTTCGGCCTCCCACACCTGTGCTCTTTCCAAAACATGCAGCATAACACCCTCAAGAATTTCAGACCCCACTTCTCTGATTTCTCTATTAATGTTCTTCAGTTGCACTAGGGTCTCCGGTTCGTTGATGTAAACCCTCTCTTTCAGGTATCCCCACAAGAAAATATCAAGGTTAGTCATGTCTGAAGAATTGAAGGCCATTCAAAGTAGACCTCATGCATGGTTCCAGTAAGATGGGACAACTGTTCATACCACAAGAGAAACAATGCAGTTGCTACAACAGTGCTTTGGGGAGAGAATAATCTTCTGCTGTGGCAATGTCAACTGGCCTTCATGTTACCCAGAATTGACTAGCCCGAATTTTTTCTTGTGGGGATACCTGAAAGACAGGGTTTAAGTCAACAAACTGGAGACCCTGGTGCAACTGAAGGAAAACATGAATAGAAAAATCAGAGAAGTGGGCTCTGAAACTCTTGAGGGTGTTTTGGTGCAAGTTTTGGAAAGAGCACAGGCATGCAAAGCTGAAAATGGCTACCATTTAAGTGATGCCATTTTTCAAATGTGATGTAGTGGTGTTGCAAAATTTGACTCATGCACATTAATTTCCATTATGTCCTTTATATTGTATCAAAAGTTCATGCATTTATTTGTAAAGTTAAGGAAGTTATTAAAAATTGAAACCCATCAATTACTTTTGGGGCACCTGTATCTGAACAGTATACAGTGAAAAGATTCAAGATATATCAGTTGCTGCTAGTTTCACCTACTCAGTTACATTTTAATTGGTAATACAATTTTTCCAATCAAACTCATAACTAACTTTATAAATCTGGCAATAACTGATACTTAGCATCTATGTACAATAACACAACACATATTTATTCTATTCATATATTTAGTTTTCTGTTTTTTATTCTATGTTGATAAAATATACATACATACATAAAAGTATAAAGTGAGATAGGGGTTATGAGTGTAACCCACTGTGGGATATCATATATCCAATATACTGCCAGTGAAGTACCCAAAAGGCTAATACATAAATGCTAAGAATTGCAATGCAATTAGTTCATTTATTGTATTAGATGGGCGAAGGTAAAATGTTTTACATCAAATTCATAATACAAAATAAGAAAATGGAGGAATAGATTCCTTTCAATCATCAACTTCTAGATAATACTAATTCATATAATTTATTAACTGATTAATTAAATTAAATAGGAACATCCAAATCCAACAGAATAAGACAGAATAAAACAATGTACATCAATAAGTAAGATAATACCATAAAAATAATATATATAAAATGGATCTTACAGCTGTTTCAGCCTGTAGATAAGGGTATCTCATTATGCCCATATTAGTCAGATGTATTGAGGTAATATGCAGTTAAAAATGAGTTACTTATATATATATATATATATATCTCAAGGCCTCGTCAGAGATTATAAAGTACAATTATGAAGATATAAAATGCAAATATAAATATTAAACAAGGTACATATATACAAGAATATGCATATATACATATATATATAAGTGTATATACACCTACATATACATATATATAAGTATATACATAATAATTTACATACACATAAGGTTACAGTTAATCAAATCTATATACTGGAATATACATATATATCCACATCAAAGGGTACATATACAAAGTCCAAAGTTCATTAATAATAATAATAATATTAATAGTTTTTAGAAATGTATTGTAATGAACTTTGAACTTTGTATATGTACCCTTTGATGTGGATATATATGTATATTCCAGTTAATTAATCAGTTAATAAATTATATGAATTGGTATTATCTGGAAGTTGGTGATTGATAGAAATCTATTCCTCCATTTTCTTATTTTGTATATATATATATATATATATATATATTATATATATATATATATATATATATATATATATATATATATACATATATATATATCAGCTGAAATTGCTACGATGATCCGGTTCTTGACTGAAGATTGAGGGCTTCGAATGTCCCGTCTGTGTTTTTTGTATCGTCTTCTAAGTGTTTTGCGTTCTTGTCTCAGTTTGTATTTTTCTACATATAATAATAATTATATATATATATATATATATATCTTTATCTTTATTTTTATCCTTTCCTTTTGCCAAATCTCACTTCCTTCCATGTTCTCATGGAAAACTGAGAACAAGGCACATTGCTTGTATGACAGTGGCATTCATTTCCATCTAACGTGATGTTAAAATCTGGAGACATAAGTATACACACACGCACACACACACACACATTCCAGGGAATGATATCTTCTAACCATCTCCACGATGGTCAATTCTGTTGTCTTTTCAATGCAGTAATGTTATGCATAAAACTTACAAGTCTCTTACACTTTGACAATGTCTTGTTTATGAAATTTGCATATGTACCTAATCATCATCTTATGTTAAGGATGCATACATGAGATGATGTAACTAAATGTCTTATAAATAATCTCTCATGTTTTATTTCATTTTCTACATATACTCTGTATAATATTCAAACCTGGATTTCTTAACTATTGCAATACTTAAATAGAAATACACATGAAGTTTTAAATACTAGTTATTTGTCACACAACTGGGGCTTTAAATTGCATTGGAGGAATATATATATATATATCAAAATAAGCAACAAGGATATCCAGAGGTAATGCGGTACGATCGTTTCATGCAACTCCATTTAATTGAGCAATACAATCATTACATCAGTTTAAAATTTAGAGCAATCTTCAGCTGCACAAAGACATAGAATTTAATTAAGTTAGAACAGATGGACACATTAGTATAATTATTTTGATTTTAATCACCTTACTTTGAAATTGTATGGATAATACCATACTAAATTCTGGTGCCTCAACTTAAGTACCATATTCATCTGAATATATATATATATATATATATATATATATATATATATATATATATACATACATACATACATACATACAGGGTGTTTCAAAAACTTTGATATCATTTGAGATGTAAGTATCACAGAGACTACACAGTCAAAGCAAATGCGACTAAACAGGATTAGTGTTGAGCAACATAAGATTCATTTTTCCAATTTTGAATGAGAAACTCAAAGGTCTGTGGATTCCATGAACGATTTCACAAATATTCAATATTGCACACTGCCTGGGACATGGCACATGTCAAGCCAGTAGTCCAGCTCTTCCCAAACACGCTGCAGCATGTCTTGGGTAACAGTCTCCAGTGCGGTAGTGATTCTCTGCTCGAGTTCCTCGAGGTTGGCAGGAAGATGGGGGGGGGGGACATAGACCAGGCCCTTCACATAACCCCTTGTTTGCACTCTCGCTTGTCATCTGCCATTATGGCCTGAATGAGCTGCAGCTTGTAAGGTTTCACTAGCAAGTGTTTCCTCAGGACATGGTAAACTCTTGTTGGAGGAATCTGGGTTTGCAGACTTGTTCTTCTTAGGAACTTGGGGCTTCACAAAAGTCTTTGGTGAACCCGCTCAACTATCTCTTCCAATGTTAGTGGTTGTCCAGATCCTTTTGCCCTGCACAGACAGCCTTCCTCTTTGAATTTTTTGTGCCATGTCCAACTCTGCATTGCTGTTGGTGACTTTTTAGCTAACTCTCTCACAAATGCATGCTGCACAGTCTTGTTCAACTGTGTTCGAGCATATTATATTTTGAGTATACTCCAACACACAAAATGCCTTTTCTCTTCCAGTGAATGCCATTTCTATACCTGAAAAGATATACATATCAAACATTAAACATAAAATTTTGACCTGTTTGAAGTCATTTGAACAAGGACTGGCAAAGTTATTAGATTGCGAAGTGATATCAAATGTTTTGAAACACCCTGTATATATATTTATAGGAGTGGCTATGTGGTAAGAAGCTTTCTTACTAAACACATGGTTCTGGGTTCAGTCCCACTGCATGGCACCTTGGGCAAGTGTCTTCTACTATAGCCTCAGGCTGACCAAAACCTTGTGACTGGATTTGGTAGATGGAAACAGAAAGAAGCCTGTCATATATGTATATATATATATATTTCTATAAATGTATGTATTTGTGTTCTGTGTTTGTCCCTCCACCATCGCTTGACAAATGATGTTGGTGTGTTTATGTCCCCGTAATTTAGCAGATGAGCAAAAGAAACTGATAGAATAAATACTAGGCTTACAAAAACTAAGTCCTGGGATCAATTTGTTTGACTAAAGGTGGTGCTTCAGCATGGCCACAATTAAATGACTGAAACAAGTAAAAGAATATATATATATATTAGGTTGAGTAAAAAGTAAGCAATGTTTTGAACCATGAAGAATGTGTAACGTGAAAGGATCTATCATCGAAGCACTGGCAGGGTGTCGAGATCCTTTCTAGTCACATACAAAAATTCTTGTAGAAAACAAACAGACGAAACTCAGGTTAAAGGTGAACAGACAACTTGGTTTATTGATTCATGGTTGTACGTTGTCTGATGGGGGAATAGACAGCCTCTGAGATACTGCTGGTGTTGGTCGTTGAGGTTGGTTGAAGTTGGTTGAAGCTGGTGTGTGGCTGTCAGAGCCAGGAAAACCGTGACCGATCGCAGTGCTGTCTTGAGCCGAAGAGAGAGATTTGAGGTTCGCGGGCTCGAGAGATGTTTTCCCGCACATGCGCATGGGGAAGACTTCCGGTGGCCACCCGGAAGTAGTCCCATTCTGCGCATGCGCGCCGAACCCTACACTGTAGCATCACTACAGGGCTCCCCTCCGAGTGCGAAGTACGGCAACCAGAATATTGTGGTGGTGCTGCAGAAAACAGAAGGCTTGCCGATCCCCCAGAAGACTTGGTACATACTATTATACAATAAGAAACATTTTAAAGTTAAATGTAAATTGTTTTTGAAAGTTTCTTGGGCCAATGCACTGTTCTGCCCGACTTTGTAACATACGGTGTGCTCGGGGCACCCGTTGACGGCGAGGGTGGTGTTGTAGGAGCCGGAAGGTGTTTGTGCAGGTGAAGGCGTTTGTGCAGGTGAAGGCGTTTGTGCAGGTGAAGGCGTTTGTGCAGGTGAAAGTGTTGTTAAAGGTGCATAGGTGGGTGTGTCAAGGTTGTCATCAAAAGATGAAGACGTCTCAAAATGTGCCTTTTTTAAACGGTCCACGGAAACGGTCTCCGAACGACCATTTATCTCAATCGTGAAAACCTTTGGTGTGCGAGAAAGCACACGAAAAGGTCCTTTATAGGGAGAAACAAGTGGGCCCTTCACAGAATCGTCCCGAACAAAAACATGCGACCAGGTGTTCATATCCGGTGGAAGATGGGACAGTGGAGATTGCTTTCTGGGAAGCATGGGCGGAAGGTTTGAAAAATATTCCCGCAGTCTGGTGACATAGGTCGCCGGATCATGGGGCGGGGAAGTGTCTGGCACCAACATCGTACCGGGCAATGCCAGTGTGGTACCATACAGCAGCTCTGCAGCAGAAAACCCCAGGTCTGCCTTGACAGCAGTCCGACAGCCGAGAAGCACAATGGGCAGAAATTCGATCCAGGACTGTGGGTCCGAAGAGGCACGAAGAGCGGCCTTGAGCTGTCTATGGAACCGCTCAACCAATCCATTAGACGCTGGATGGTAGCTTGTGGTGTGGATATGGTGCATACCCAAAATTCGCGACAATTCGCGAAATAGCGAGGCCTCAAACTGTCGTCCACGATCAGTTGTCAATCGGGACGGGACTCCGAAGCGAGAAATCCAGTTTGAAACGAAAGCTCGCGCAACAGTCTCAGCAGAAATGTCTGCTATCGGAATGGCTTCTGGCCAGCGGGAGAAACGATCGACACAAGTTAATAGATAAGAGAACCCGCGACTCACAGGCCATGGTCCAACCAGATCGATGTGGACATGGCGAAAACGGGCCTCCGTGGGGGGAAATTGTCCAAGCGGGGCACGAACGTGCCGTTGAATCTTGGATCGTTGACACTTGGAGCAGGTGCGTGTCCAAGAAGTAATTGTGCGACGCATATTCGGCCAGAAAAACCGAGCAGTGATTAGTTTGAGGGTGGCAGCGATGCCAGGATGTGATAAGGAGTGCAGTGCTTCAAACACTGAGCGTTGATGGGTCTCAGGCACCAGTGGCCTGGGAGATCCAGTTGAAGTGTCACAAAGAATGGTGCCTTCGGCTGACGGAAGCGGAAGGTAGGAAAACTGGCAACAGGAGAACTTGGGAGAAGTTAAATCTAACGACGCCAAAGGTGGCTGCTCCTGCGATATGGCAGCTAAGTCGATAGCAGCAGGAGACGAAAGGGCGCAAACTGGAAGGCGAGAGAGAGCGTCAGCAGGAACGTTCTCTTTTCCAGGTATGTGTCGAATGTTGCTAGTAAATTGAGAGATAAAATCCAGGTGCCGAAAAGCACGGGGTGAGAGTTTGTCCGTTTTTGAAAACAGGGCAAACGTAAGGGGCTTGTGATCCGTATAGATCACAAAATCTCGCCCTTCAAGTTGATGCTGGAAATGACGAACCGATAGGTAGATCGCTAGGAGCTCACGATCAAAGGTGCTGTATCGTCGTTCAGCTGGTTGCAGTTGACGGGAAAAGAAGGCTAGAGGTCGAACATGGTCATCCACTGTGTGTTGTAACACAGCGCCAATCGCAGTGTCCGATGCGTCCACAGTCAAAGAGAGAGAAGCACCAGGAACTGGATGTGCAAGCAAAGAAACAGAAGCCAGCTCCTTCTTAATGGACTCAAAGGCTGTCACTGCCTCAACAGAGAGGGTGACTTGACTGTCCTTTCTAGGAGAGTCCTTTAACAGCCTGGTGAGAGGTAGCAGCTTATCTGCACAACCGGGAATGAAGCGTCGGTAGAAATTGACCATCCCTAGATAATGCCTGAGCTGGCGCAAGGAAGTGGGGGGTGCGATGCGTTGAATGGCATCGACTTTTGACGAGAGGGGGCTGATTCCAGTCGAATCAATATGATGCCCTAGAAAATCTAGGGAAGAGCGTCCGAAAACACACTTGTCGGGGTTTATGCGTATGCTATACGCGCGAAGATGCTGGAAGAGTTGAGAAAGGTGCCGGAGATGATTTTCTCGTGTGTCGCTCGCAATGAGTATGTCATCGACATAGGCAAACACAAAATCAAGACCGCGGACAACCTCATCAATGAAACGCTGGAAGGTGCTAGTAGCATTCCGCAAACCGAAACTCATGTACAAAAACTCAAAACACCCAAACGGGGTAGTGATTGCAGTTTTTGGAACGTCGGCTGGGTTGACCGGTATTTGGTGGTAAGCGCGTATCAGATCGACCTTCGAAAAAATGGTACAACCATGGAGATTTGCTGTAAAGTCCCGGAGATTTCTAATCGGATAGCGATCGGCTATTGTGACGGCATTGAGGCGTCGATAGTCTCCAACCGGGCGAAAATCAGACTCGCCCTTTCGCGCCAAATGAAGGGGAGATGCCCATGGGCTGGTGGAGGGGCGTATAAGGCCAAGTTGAAGCATGTGCTCAAACTCGGCTCTGGCCGTTTTAAGTCGGTCTGGCGCTAGGCGCCGGGGGCGTGAGAATACAGGTGGCCCATTGGTGGTGATGAAATGGAGGGTCGAGTGGGTGGGATTTTCCGGTTTAAAGGCAATGTCCACTAGCTCCGGAAATGAAACCAAAAGAGAGTGAAAAGGGTCTCCAGAGGTGGCAACAAAGAATGTCGGGCTAAGGACCGCAGTGGCGGAACTCCCAGTCGGTGTAGAGAGCGACGTCGTGCTATCAAGAAGCCTCCGATGCCTGACATCCACCAATAGGTTAAACCTATCCAGGAAATCAGCGCCGAGAATAGGATGCGGGATGTCAGCGATGACGAAAACCCATCGAAAGTCTCGACGAAGGTTGAGGTTGAGGCGCAGCGAAATCTGACCGTAAGTGGTTATGGGAGACGAGTCAATAGCATGCAAGACAATCGAAGAGCGCTTGGGCTTGTCTGCAGCCAGACGAAGGGGCCAGATGCTGCAACAGGAGCCGGTGTCTACCATGAAGAATTTCTCCGACACCAGATCTTTTACATAGAATGCACGATGTTTGGGAAACGAGATGGACGAAGGTGACGTGCTCACCTCCTCCGGATTTAGTTTTCCGAGGGCTTGAAAGTGCACGGCTGGGTACACCGATCTGCCTTTTCGGCATATCTCGAATGGTACCAGCACCAGCCGGAACGAGAAACAGAGTCACTCCGACTGCGGGAAATAGAGCTACTGCGACTACGAGATTGGCGTCCGATCACACGGCACAGATCATCGATCCTCCGCGTAAGCGCGTCGATGTTCTCGGCCAGTTTATCGTTCGTCGGAGGAGTCGGGGGGGGCTCTGTACATGCGTACAGGCCCCGCGAGGGAGATGGGCGCGAAAACTCCAACACTTTGTCGGCCATCGTGGCGATCTGGTCCACAGACACAGCATCCAGTGCCGTGGCCAACATTGTCTGCACGTGGGCAGGCAGCCTTGAGAAAATATCTTACGTAAGAGCGGCGCGTCAGCGGCGTTGCCGCTTAGCTCTCTTAGATGGCGCAGAAATTGGGATGGAGTTCTGTCCCCTAACTGCTCGTCGGCCATCAGTTCATTAAACTGACATTCCTCTGAGCGCGTGTTGCGACGGAGGATCTCCGCCTTTACTGACGCATATGTGGCGTCAGGATGGGGACTCACAATGAGATCCCTGACCGATGTTGCGAGCCGGGAGGGCAAACTTGAAAACAGTAGATGTAACTGCTGTTGTGGCGGAATGGTATGCGCGGCAAAGTGTGATTCCACCTGTGCAAACCACAGCCCCGCATCCCCCGTAAATGAAGGCAAACCTGAAGCCATGCCTTTGTCGGAAGGAGTCTGTGAGAAGGGGGCAGAAGGTATGGTCGAGAAACGGAGAGAGAACACGTGGAACCGAGAAGGCAATTGAAAATTGTGTTTGTGTGTGCACCTCGTGGGTAGCAAAAAAAGGAATAAGTGTGTACAAGGAAAACAAAATACAGTAAAGGAAAAAAAAATGAATGTGTGTGTGTTTTCTTTCTTTTTTTTTTTTTGTACTGTGTGCGATGAATAAGGTTATTTGACCCACCTCGCCGTGCTGAAAAGGAGAAAATAGGAAAATAAATGTGAATTTCCGCGCTCTTCGGCCCCAAAAAAAACCTGTTCGCTGTGTCTTCTTCTATCCTGTTCTTTTTCTCAACTAGGGGTCACCAATTGTAACGTGAAAGGATCTATCATCGAAGCACTGGCAGGGTGTCGAGATCCTTTCTAGTCACATACAAAAATTCTTGTAGAAAACAAACAGACGAAACTCAGGTTAAAGGTGAACAGACAACTTGGTTTATTGATTCATGGTTGTACGTTGTCTGATGGGGGAATAGACAGCCTCTGAGATACTGCTGGTGTTGGTCGTTGAGGTTGGTTGAAGTTGGTTGAAGCTGGTGTGTGGCTGTCAGAGCCAGGAAAACCGTGACCGATCGCAGTGCTGTCTTGAGCCGAAGAGAGAGATTTGAGGTTCGCGGGCTCGAGAGATGTTTTCCCGCACATGCGCATGGGGAAGACTTCCGGTGGCCACCCGGAAGTAGTCCCATTCTGCGCATGCGCGCCGAACCCTACACTGTAGCATCACTACAAATGTGTACCAGATTTTTGCAGAGTTTTGAATTTTTAAAAAAATATTTTTTGAAATTGTCTGATAATAAAGACATAGAATTGCCCAAATGCATCAATAAATTAACATCGATATTTTTTTCACTGTTGTTACAATCATCTGAAATGGAATTGTCAAAGTGCGATATTTGAGCAATTTTGCTATTCAACTTCAAAAAAGGACATAAAGCAGCTGAAACTGCTTACGATATCAATGAAACATTTGGTGAGGAAATGACCAGTGAGTGGTCAGCTCAAAAATAGTTTAAATGATTTTGCAGTGGAGACCTGAGCCTTGAAGATCTTGAGCATAGTGGAGAGGAGCGGCCCATTTCGCCCGTTCCGAGTTCGAGAGTAGATCGAGGCTGTCAACATCCCTGGGGCCTCCAGTCGTTCGCTTTGCCAGACGGAATTGCGTGTCGTTCTCCCGCTGGCGCCAGCTATCCTGAGGGAAACTTCGGAGGGAACCAGCTACTAGACGGCTCGATTGGTCTTCGCCCCTACACCCGGTTCCGACGATCGATTTGCACGTCAGAGGCGCTTCGGACTTCCACCAGAGTTTCCTCTGGCTTCGTCCCGACCGGGCATGGATCGCCATCTTTCGGGTCCCTGGCCGCTTGCTACACCTGAGTCGGAGCGGGAACTGGCAAAAGAACTTAGCCAGAAAACTACCTGCAACCATTTGCTGGCAATTGGAAAATCGAAATAGTTCAACAAATGGCTACCACACAATTTGACTGCAAATCAGAAAATGTGCAGATATGAAATTTGCTTGTCACTTCTTCTCCATAACCTGACTGATCCATTTCTCAACCATATTGTAACTTGTGATGAAAAGTGGATTCTGTACAATAATAAAAAAACATTCTTCACAGTTGTTGGACCAAAATGAAGCACTGAAAACCTTCCCTAAACCTGAACTCTTCAAAAAGAAGGCTATGGTGACTGATTGGGGCTGTACTGCTGGACTCATCTACTATAACTTCTTAAAACCCAGAAAAACCATTACTGCAGAAACATATTGCCATGAAATTACTAATGACGCTCCAAAAGTTGAGGGAACTTGGCTACGAAGTTCTCCCCCATTCAGCTTATTCCCCAGACCTTTCTCCTACCGACTACCACTTTTTCAAGTACCTTGATGGTTTCCTGCAAGAGAAAGAGTTAAAACATCAAAACAATGCTGAAAGTGTGTTCAAAGCATTCATCAGCTCTAGAACTCCAGGTTTTTATGTTACCAGAATAAACAAACTTGTAACTTGTTGGCAAAAATGTGAGTGTAATGGTACTTACTTTGATGAATAAAATTTCTGCATTGTTGAAATATATTGTGAGGAATTTCATGTTTCAAAAGGTTGCTTACTTTTTATTCAGCCTGACACACACACACACACACACACACACACATACATGAGTGAGTAGATAAACAAAAGGAAAACGCACTCAACACATTTAGTAGGGGTTACATGGTATCCTTATATAAAACAGTTTGATTCAGTTCCATGCAACTTAGTTTTATAGGCTTCTAACAGAAAGCAATCTCATTCAGGCTCAGATTACTGAATGGAGGATTACAGGAAATCCAAGATGGTTACTGGAAAATGGGCCAATTTCTTGAACCATGTGACTGGACAGCAAGCTGGTGGTGTCTTGATGTCTGGCAGGCCTTTGAAGGGACTTGGAAGCTGACAGAAGCAAGGCTGGTGAGTGTGTGCGTGAGTGTGTATGTGTGAGCATATTTGTGTATATATGTGTGTATACTAGGCATATGAGTGTATGGATGTGGATGTGTTATTGGCTGTATGAGTGTACGTGAATGTGTATGAATATGTGCTAGTCCTACTGTATATGCTTGCATGTGCAAGCATGTTTAGGATGCATCTATGGGTGTTTGTACATTCTAGTAATTGTGTATAAATGTATAAGTGTGTGTGTTTGTCTAGAACAGTGGTTTTCAACCAGGGTTCCGCCAGCACAGTCCAGGGGTTCTGCAAGAAGTTACAAAACTGCAAAAATCGGCAGTAATTTTTAATTCTCCTGTGCAGATATGTGTGCATAAGACAATTAAATTATTGCACAGGGGTTCCTCAAGCCAGTGGAATGTTTCCTTGGGGTTCTGCTCCAGCAAAAAGTTTGATAAGAACATATATATGTGCATATGATTTTGTCTGGTGTGTGCATGTGTATGTACATATATATGCATACTTTTGGTATGTATGTGTGCAGGTGTGACAAATGTATGTTAGTGTAGTGCAACAGCACTGATGGGGTGAAGGTGGGGGAATTAGGCATTGGACTGAGGTTTGGTGGAATGATGGGTAAAGAGAGGACAGGTGAAGTATATGTATATATATTTCTTTACTACCCATAAAGGGGATAAACACAGAGGGGACAAACAAGGACAGACAAAGGGATTAAGTCGACGACATCGACCCCAGTGCGTAACTGGTACTTAATTTATCGACCCCGAAAGGATGAAAGGCAAAGTCGACCTCGGCGGAATTTGAACTTGGAACGTAACGACAGACGAAATACGGCTACGAATTTCGCCCAGCGTGCTAACGTTTCTACCAGCTCGCCGCCTTATATGTATATAGATTTGTGTGTGTGTGCATGTGTGTGTATGATTGTATATGTAAGTGACTATACATAGATGTGTATATGTGTGTGTTTGCATCCATACTCCGTGTTTATGGGGGTGAATGTAGGAGGTTATAGGGGTGCATAAGGTTGTGAGGTTGACCTGTGACCTGTGTAAGTATTGGTGGTTAGGAACCCTGTTCTTGGTTGTTGGCCAGCCAATGCTAAGATGGTATATCTGAGTTACCAGCAGCCAGGAGGACATACCTCTAATGGCAGCGGTAGCAATAACATAGTTCATATTTCCTGTTGATAGATATTGCAGGTTGGTGGAGAATGTGCAGTCTTTTGCAGAGACAGAGCAGGCAGTTGAGAGTGCTAGAGTGGGGCCTTGTCTATATACTTTTCCTTTCCCCTCTTCTCCTCCATACCACCAAACCTCAGCCCAATACCTATTCCTCACTCCTCAGCAACCCTGTTGCCACTACACTAGCATACATCTGTCATGCCTGTACACATAATACCAAAATCATGAATATATATGCACACACCAGACAAAAGCACAAGCAAAAATATTCTTCCAGACAAGCACACACATGTTTATGTACCAATACAAGAATGTACACATGTGCACGCATCCATACATGCATCCTAAACATGCCCGTGCATGCATCTGTGTACAGTAGGCACTAAAGTACATGTGTTCATACTCATACATCACACACAGTTACAAACACACTTGTACAATAACATAAGCACATTCATACACTTATACATCTAGTATATGCATACACATACACACACACACATACTCTTGCTGGCCTTGGTTTGTTGGCTTTTATGTCCCTTCAGAGGTCTGTCAGACACCTAGATACCAGCTTCCTGTGCAACCACACAGTCTGAGAAATTCTCCTTTCTAAAGCATTTGGTATTGCTGAAATGCTGATCTCACTTCTAACAATACCACGTGACCTGCCTTTACTAAAAGTAACTCATTTTCCAGTAGTCATCTTGGACTTTCCGTATTCCTTTCTGTTCATCTCTGATTTTTTTTTTTGTGTGTGTGGTAGGCTTAAATAATTGTTGAGGTATTCTTTAACAGAAAACCAGTGGTAGCTTTAAAATACAAATAAAGAATCTTTATCCACCAATGTGGTGTTGAACGCTCATTCTCAATGTTTGATATCTATTTCATATTTATGTATGTATAGATGACAGAATGGAGCTTTACAAACCAAGAATCCCAAGGATTACTTTAAAGGATCACAAACCTAACTTTACCACTAAACCTATGGTCAGGCTCATATACCTGTTCAAGTTGCAGTTAGGAAGATTAAGTAAATTCATTATCGATAGGCACATACCCACCCTTAGGAATATGATCAAGCTAGATTCATGGTCTAATTCATTTGAGGTACTGCACTGGTTTAAGGACATTAGGGATAAAGGGAACATAAAGTTTATACAAATAGACATTTCCAGTTACTTCACTTCCATAAATCCCATACTGTTAAGTAAGGTACTAATTTTGGCTAGGAAAAACACTAGGATAATGGAAGAAATAAATATTATAACAGAGGCTAGAAAAACGATTATAGAATATGATGGAAAACTTTGGATGAAGAAAGACAGACCTAGTAATTTCAATATAACCATGGGTTCAAATGACTTGGTTCAAGTTACAGATCTTGTAAGCATTTACATCTTAAGGGGCAGAGTTTCTGGAACTAGGGGCGAACTATATGGGGATAATACACTCTTTACAGTACAAAATTGTAACATTCACATATTAGAGAAGTCTAGGAAGCAACTAATAAAATTCTTTAAACAATTAGGACTTAAGATATCAATAGAAACAGAGTATAGTAAAATTAATTTTCTTCATATCACACTCGAGTTTAGCACTGGGCTACATCACCCATTCCATAAGCAAAATGAAATTTAAAGTATGTAAGTTGAGGATCTGTTCATCTGAAAAGTAACATAAACTTTATCCCTAAAGGGGTGGTATTTGCTAAAATATCTAGGCCGTTGACAAATGGGAACATAGGAGGGACATGAGGGATACTACAACATGGCATTAATAGAGGCTGATTATTGTGGAAAAATCAAATATTGGGTCATTCCATAAATAATGTGGTTTTTTTCAATTGCATGAACTAAAAGTTGGAGGGGATGGGATAAATTACCTGCATCAACTTGCTATAAAAGCAGGTAGTAATTTTATCTTGTACTTATCCTTAAGTGCAAGTTTTGAAGAGTGCTGTTCAGTTTTAACAGTTATTTTACTATAATGGAAGTGACAAAGGAGCATATTTGGCATATTTTGCTTTATGAATTCAATAAAGGGAACAACGCAATGGAAAGTGGGAGGAATAAATCAGTATATAGGGACTGGACAATAAGCATAAGCCAATGTCAATGGTGGTTCCAGAAATTCTGAGTTGGAAACTAAAGCCTAGAAGATGAAAGTTGTCCTGGAAGATTTGTAGAGCTCAACGAGAGCATCCTGCAAACCCCGCTGGAACAAAATCCCATCATAACTGTTGAGGAACTAGCAGAGAAGCTTGGATTTGGCCATTCAACCATTCATTGACACCTACTTGCCATTGGAAAAGTCAGCAAATTGGGTCAATGGGTTCCTCACAAACTTTCCAAGTCAAATCGCATGCAGAGAGTGAATGTGTGCTCTTTCTTGCTGTCACATCTCATGAATGAACCTTTTCTGGACCAAATAATGACTGGTGATGAGAAATGGGTTCTCTATAAAAATGTCAAGTGTTGAAGAGAGTAGGTAGGGAAAAGGAGAAACATTGGCACCCCAGGTTAAAGAAAATCTTCATTCATATAAGGTGTTGTTGTCTGTTTGGCGTGATATGAAAGGTTTAGTCCACTTTGCATTTTTAAACCTAAACCAAATGATAACAAAGGAGATTTATTGAGAGTCAACACTAGAGGAAAAAATGACCATATTTGGTTTCAAGATGAAAGGTATTCTTCCATCAGGATAATGCTCGGCCACATACAGCGAGAGTGACATTCCAAAGGCTGGACCAGTTTGAATGAGAAATGATGCTCCACCCACCATATTTGCTGAACATTACCCTATCTGATTATCATTTATTCTGCATTCTTCAAAAGCATTTGGACAGTAAAAATATGAATTCTGTAGATGAGGTCAGAACAGTACTGGAGGAGTACTTTTCATCACGGACAAGTAGATTTTGGAAGAGGGGCCTTGGAAGTCTACCAGATAGATGGAAGAGCATTGTAGGAAATGAAGGAGAGTATATTTTAGATTAATAAAGAACTTTGTATATCTTAATTTTGAAAAATAAAAGTATTAAAAAATTGCATTATTTATGGGATGACCCAATATATCCCTCAGGGCAATTCATGTATGAATAATGATATCACTTCACCTACAAAACTTAACTCAAGTACAAACTGGAGAAGTAATGGTGGGGGGGGGGACAAATCATAGGAGGGATAAATGCAATAAGAAATTAGACACAAAAGCTAACCTTATGGTAGGTCCACCAGTGGACACTCCCATACATAGCAAACCAAACACACTAATGGAATGCAAAAGTTAGAATGGACTAATGGATAAGATCTTAGGTCCACCTGAAGACAAACAAAAACAACATCTCCTGAAAGATAGCCACAGTAGGAATAGGGAGACACTTGAATGAGACAGTAGGCTTAAGGGCCTTGATGCAGTTGATAATAGTTATGACAACATAGATCAGAATAAACATAAATGACATAGTGCAGGGAGAAAAGAAGCATACAATAGATTCCAACCATATATAAAAAAGAAAGTACTCTATATAGACAATATGGTTCAGTACTCCATTTGGGGTCCAAATCACTACTAATATTCCCAAGAAATTCTTCACAGCCCGAGACAAATATTTCCCTCCCTTAAGCAGATATGGAAGATTGTTTAACTAAACCTCACACAAATAATAGCATCCCACAACACCTGTAGATTAAGAGAATTAGAAAACTTAGTAAAAACTAGTAATAAGGGCAAGAAAATTAACATTAATGCTAATGGTAAAACTAATGAAGAGGCGACAGCAGTGATGGTGATGATAACAATAATAACAATAAAGGTAACTTTAATGGTAATGATGATAATAATAATTATAATAATAGTGCAGCAAAAATTCAGATTTGCTTGTCAGTTGTTTGACCTTAACCAGTTGAGCATGTCCTTAGTGGCTGACGATATGTGCATCTCTGATCACGAGCAGAAGTAGTGGGGGAGCATCATAGCCATGTGTTGAGAGGGATTCTTTGGGGTTTGAATAATTCACCTCTGGAAACATGGGTGGTTCTTTCAATATCCTTAAACAACCCTTATTCAGGGACCTTTTGAGCGGGATGGGCTACTCAATCTGAAGAAAATTGTAACTGGGCCCCACCTGCAAGGTCATGTGCTGTTTATCTTGATATGAGATCACCATGTCGCGCACATATGGTTGTGATGCATGTGCCTGGTGTACCCTTATCAGACGGGTAGTCATGATGGGTATATTGGGCTTCGCATATTTTACCCCAGTGTCACTTTGATGGCATGAACTGCTCTCTCACTCAATGATAATAGTGATAATAACTGCACAGGTAGTAACAAGAGGAAGGACAGGGCCAGTTGTAACTGTAGAGGAGGTAGAGAATGTCTTTTAAATGATCATGTCTAGAAAGGAACATAGTCTATGAATGCACTGTAGTAACACAAAACAAAATTTGCAATTACATAGGATGTTGCACAGCAACATTTAAGCTCTGCTATTACAATCACATCTCATCATTCAAACACAAAAATAAGGAAAAACGGGACATCACTTAGCAAGCTAATGTGGCAACTTAGGGATGAAAAGACAGAATATGAGCTAAAACAGTCAATGTTAAGTTGAGCGAAACCATACAAAATAGGAAGAAGTAGATGTAAATTATGCCAAGAGGTGTCATTCCAAATACTTACATCAGAGAATAACCTTATTAACTGTAGATAGGAATTAGCGATAAGCTGTAAGCATTTTTATAATAAATTCTTCAGTATGTTCCTTAGATAACTTTAACACTATAGTGAGAAATGTTGGGATAAGTATGATGCCTAAGTGATAAATGTGAATTACCTAATTTATATATATATATATTACGGAGATGTACTTGCATAGCAAGTGACTTGTTCTGAGATTATGTGCTGGAATGAAAACAATTGCAGCGTGGAAGGTGTTTATAAGCCACTTAAGAAACACACAAAAACCGTTAGATTCACTTCAACATTTAAATTTAATTTGCCAAAATATTTTCCTCGCTTTGAGACCGCGACCTGTTCACTGACAAAACTTCGTGATGCATCACGAAGTTTTGTCAGTGAACAGGTCGCGGTCTCAAAGCGAGGAAAATATTTTGGCAAATTAAATTTAAATGTTGAAGTGAATCTAACGGTTTTTGTGTGTTTCTTAAGTGGCTTATAAACATCTACCACGCTGCAATTGTTATATATATATATATATATATATATATATATGTAAATGTATTTTTTATTTCATTAAATTTTTTTTATTTTTTTATTTTTCGTTTTTTAGATATTTTTTTTATTGTTTATTTTTTATTACTATTTTATTGTTATTTTTTTTATTATTTATTTATTTATTGTTATTTTATTAATATTATTATTGGTATTGTTATTGATATCATCATCATCATCATCACCATTTTAATTCTTTTAATATTTTGTTTGCTTTAATGCTTAATTTATAAATCTTAACTTTAGTTCAAATTTTAATCTGTAATCTAAATTTTAAAACACTTTTAATGAGTTTAATTTGAAATTATATCTGGCCTTCAATGTTATGTGACTTTAAATGACTTAACTTGACTTTATTCTCATTTCAAACTCACAGCCCCAAAATTATCCTATTTTATATCCTAGCTAATCGAAGCTTTCTCAACTTCTACATCACAATATAATTACTGTTGATATATTATTCATTTTCTAATACAATTCCCTTAATATGCTTGATCATTCCAATGACCTTTAGTGTTTAAACCGGCCATATCAGGCCAAAATTGTCTTCCTGTTTTATTTTTAAAACCAGCCAGCTCTGACTTCTCACACCTACCCTACAAAGTCATTCTAAAAATAAACAGGGACATCATCAAAATTTCAGAGTTACAAGATGCTGTACAATTAATTTAAAATAATGTAATTAAACAGGCTTTACATTTGACAGATTAATCTAAATGCTAAAGGGTTAAAGACTTAGGTTGACCATGTGTGTAAACGGCCTATATGAAATTTCAACACAACATTTGGAGAATATTCTGTTGTGTATGGGGAGAGTCATTCTCTTTTAATGCTTTATAAAAAACAGTCCTCCATACTCTACCAACATGCCAAGGACCAACATTGAGGTAACCTGGGTCAACTTGATATCCACATTTTATCCAAGCACCGAAAGGACCCAACACTCAGACAAATACAGGAGTATGTCCTCATAAATGAAACATCCCCAGTACTAAATAGGAAATATACGTAGTAGATAATCATACACATATACACACAGTTTATATCTATATATGTAGTGTGATGGAGGAAAAGGACAACAGAAAAAGAAGCAAACGGGAGAAAGAAATATAAAAGGGCCTTACCTGTTGACCTCGGTGAAATCAGCGGTCACTCTTACGAATTAAACATGTCTTGTCCCGCTGCCGTCTCTGCTCGAACTGACCACACATGCTTCCTGCCCACGCATGCCCTCTGCTTGTGTCACCGGCCCCTGCAATCCTTACTTCTGTCCACCTCATCTGCAATCCCCTCCACCAACACCACATAGCTCATCACAGCCCATAACACCACTAACACCACAATATACAAGTAGAATAGTTAGTGGGCTCTTATATAGATAGATGTGTGTGTGTGTATGTGTGTGTGTGTGTTTTCACATGTATGTAGGCATATGGATATGAAAGTAAAAAGATAGACATACAGACGGATAGTTACATAGGTTATAAGAACAGACAAGCACACATACGCAGATGAAGACTGAAACACATGACCATATACACACACACTTCACTTCACACAAGGACACATAAGGAGACACGCGTCCACACATATGGAGATGCACATCCATACATACAGACACAGTACATGGTCACAAAAACCCATACACACACACTCAGATATGCACACACAAGGAGACAGAGGTGCACGCACACACACACATGCAAACACACGCACACACACGCAAGCACACACATATAAAAACACACAAACACAAACATCCAAACACATGAATATGCAGAATACATACATACAAACGTACACATATACATCTATATATATATACATACATGCATACACACACTTACATGCAGGCATACATACATACATACATACATACATACATACATTATGGCTGCCCCTTCGTTATCAAGTATGGCCATTGCACGAAACTTTACTGTTACTGGTGCTGTGATCGAATGTGACTTTTTAGCCCAGCTAAAGTTCTACAATGTCTTGTACAAAATTGGCAATTAAAACCTTTACTGGTAATAGCCGGCTGTAGTTGTAACTGGGCTTCATGTACCTTTGCATGTTGTTTAAGTCCTCCTGCTGAATTACACTCTCTTCCACATGCTCGTCAGATATGATTAGTATGGTGTGTAACACCACCACCAGTGGCCAGGTTGTCACTCATCTGTCTCGCTTTATGACTACAAAGATGACTCATGAGTCCAGCTTTACTGAGGCAGAGTCTTGCACAGACGTTGCATGTCAGAATCTGGAAGTGTAACAGCGATGCCCTTCCTGACATCCCTCCTTACTTTCTCATGTGCAACTTGAGATTTCTCAAACGTGGCTGTCCCCTCATGCACAATCCTTCTCCACCTGCTACGATCAATAGCTATGCCTTCCCATGTGTCAGGAGAGATGCAAGCATCTCTTAAGGAAGCCTTCAGCAAGGCTTAAAAAGTTAGTTTATGATATAGGCAAAAAAGTTCTGGGATTGATACAAAGAAAGCATCAAGATTGGTTCAAAGAAAATGATGAACATATAGATGATTTATTGTCTGATAAAAGACATACTTTGTCACACTATTTGTCAGCAAAGTCACAGGAAAGGGAAGTGTTGCATAGGGAACTCAAGGACATCAAAATCACGTGTGAGGCAAAGGCTCTCTCAGATGAGGGATACATGGTGGAGTAAGAAGGCTGATGAGATACAGGCGGCATCAGATTCCAATAACACATACATACATACATACATACATACATGTGTATGTGCACACACACTGACCCCCACACATATACACAAACAAAGAAAAAGAACACAGCTTAAATAACGGACAGAGTCAACAACTATTGAAAAGGTAGCAAGATGCAGCAGAAATTTTTGAAAAATAAATAAGTAAATGAGTGGAAATTTTACCAGAGAGTGTGTTAAATTATAAGGTACAGAAAGAGAATGACTCTCCCCAGACACAGCAGAATATGCTTCAACACACTAATGCACATAAAGAATCTTGCAAACCAAATCCAAAAATGAAATTTGAAGAATTTCTAACCTAAAACACTGCAAATATGCTCATGTGTGTTGACCTGATTACTAACATTAATGTTTTATGACTGTCCTTTTCCGATATTTAGGAAATCTTATCTGCTCCCCACTTCTGCATCTATTAAGTGACCCCTTTCTCTATTCTTACCTTCCTTCTCTTCAATTTATTGTAGTGTTCTGCTTTGTTATAACCAGAAATGGCTCTGATGAAAGTAGCATTAATTCTTTCAGGTCATTCAATTTCTCTCAACTCATCAATAGACCAATTGAGTAAACCTATCAGTAACATACCTATAATGACTACTAGAAACATCTGTAAGCCAAATTTATTCTAATAAAGGAAAAATATGTAATGACCTTTATTTACAAGCAAAGATTGCTTGGGATTAAAATGGCATAGTTTTTTTATTCTTTTATTTGTTTGTCATTTGACTGTGGCCATGCTGGAGCACTGCCTTTAGTCAAACAGAAAGAAGGAAAGATGAGGGAGGGAGAAAGAAAGAAAGCAAGAGGAAGAAAGAAAGAAGGGATAGAAGGAAGGAAACAAAGAAGGGATAGAAGGAATGAAACAAAGAAGGGATAGAAGGAAGGAAACAAAGAAAGAGGGAGAAAGAAAGAACAAAAGAAAGAGGACGAAAGAAAGAGAGATGAAGAAAAAAGAAAGAAAGAGGGAGGGAGAAAGAAGGAAGGAAAGAAGACAAACTGAAAGAGAGGAACTATTACAGAGGGTGAGAGTATGTGTGTAAGCAAGAGAAACAGGGAATGAGAAAAAGGAGAGAATCAGTTGTAAACCGTAGAAATGGATACATATTACACACACATACAGACAGCCTTTGTTTTATATATATAGATACCTTGTCCTATGGCAACATATACACAGAAGAATTCAAAGTAGAGGTTGGGGTCCACCAGGGTTCAGTACTCAGCCCCCTCCTATTTATTATAGTCCTCCAGGCAATTACGGAGGAATTCAAGACAGGTTGCCCCTGGGAGCTCCTATATGCTGACGACCTTGCTATAATTGCTGAGTCACTATCAGAACTGGAGGAGAAGTTCCAGGTGTGGAAGGAGGGTCTAGAATCGAGGGGCCTTAGAGTCAACCTAGCTAAAACCAAAGTCCTAATAAGTAGGAAGGTAGACAATCCACTAATGTCTTCAGGAAGGTGGCCTTGCTCGATCTGTAGAAAAGGTGTAGGTAGAAACTCTATAAGATGTACCCAGTGTAAGCTATGGACACATAAGAGGTGCAGCAATGTCAAAGGAAGGCTAACTGGGAAGATGTGTTTTTGTATGTGGCAGATGCTTGGGAGCATTAACCTCTGAAAATCTGCAGAAAACAACTTCCGTCACTTTCCAGGGGAAAAAACTAGAAGTAGTTGATAGCTTCCGTTATCTTGGTGACCAAGTCAGTAGTGGGGGTGGGTGTGGTGAAAGTGTAACGGCTAGAGTAAGAATAGCCTGGGCAAAGTTTAGGGAGCTCTTACCTCTGCTGGTGACTACAGGCCTCTCGCTCAGAGTAAAAGGCAGACTGTATGATGCATGTGTACGAACAGCCATGCTACATGGCAGTGAAACATGGGCCGTGACTGCTGAGGATATGTGTAAGCTCGTGAGAAATGAAGCCAGTATGCTCCGATGGATGTGTAATATCAGTGTGCATGCTCGACAGAGCGTTAGTACCCTGAGAGAAATGTTGGACTTAAGGAGCATCAGTTGTGGTGTGCAAGAGAGATGATTGCGCTGGTATGGTCATGTGGCGAGAATGGATGAAGATAGGTGTGTGAAAAAGTGCCAATCCCTAGCAGTGGAGGGAACCTATGGAAGAGGTAGACCCAGGAAAACTTGGGCTGAGGTGGTGAAGCACGACCTTCAAACTTTAGGTCTCACTGAGGAAATGACCTGCGACCGAGACCTTTGGAAATATGCTGTGCGTGAAAAGACCAGGCAGGATAAGTGAGTCCAGCCCACTTATGCATGCCTTTCCTCCCTTGGACACACAAAGACCTGTTGAGGCAAGCGAAGTCGATATCGAACCTCATCCGACGACAGGCACCTATGCCTACCCCCCTTTGCTTGCGAAAACCTGTTGGGGCAAGTGAAATTGAAATCGGAATCGAAATTGAAACAATCCTATGACTGGCACCTGGCAGATGCCAGGACCCCTGGACTGGAGATACGTAAAAAGCACTATCTGAATCGTGGCCGATGCCAGCGCCGCCTCGACTGGCTTCCATGTCGGTGGCACGTAAAAAGCACCATCTGAATCGTGGCCGAAGCCAGTGCCACCTCGACTGGCTTCCTTGCAGGTGGCACGTAAAATGCACCAATCCGACCGTGGCCGATGCCAGCCTCGCCTGGCTCCAGTGCAGGTGGCACGTAAAAAGCACCCACTACACTCACGGAGTGGTTGGCGTTAGGAAGGGCATCCAGCTGTAGAAACATTGCCAGATAAGACCGGAGCCTGGTGCAGCCTTCTGGCTTCCCAGATCCCCGGTTGAACCATCCAACCCATGCTAGCATGGAGAACGGACGTTAAACGATGATGATGATGATATATATACTCTTTACTCTTTACTCTTTTACTCTTTTACTTGTTTCAGTCATTTGACTGCGGCCATGCTGGAGCTCCGCCTTTAGTCGAGCAAATCGACCCCGGGACTTATTCTTTGTAAGCCCAGTACTTGTTCTATCGGACTCTTTTGCCAAACCGCTAAGTGACGGGGACGTAAACACACCAGCATCGGTTGTCAAGCAATGCTAGGGGGACAAACACACACACACAAACACATACACACATATATATATACATATATACGACAGGCTTCTTTCAGTTTCCGTTTACCAAATCCACTCACAAGGCATTGGTCGGCCCGGGGCTATAGCAGAAGACACTTGCCCAAGATGCCACGCAGTGGGACTGAACCCGGAACCATGTGGTTGGTTAGTAAGCTACTTACCACACAGCCACTCCTGCGCCTATATATATATATATATATATATATATATATATATATATATTTATATATATATATATATATATATATATATATATATATATATATATGTATATTTCATTTCATTTGAGTTTGAGTCCATGCTCAGGCCAAGTCAAAGACTCCACCCTCAGAGTCTGGTGTGGTTGCCAGGTTGTATTCTCTGTTTAATTTTTTTTGACATGTGTAGGAGCGAGTTTGAGTCAGTTTGTGCTCATTGTGTATATCCTGGGAGATGGGGTTCATCTCTAATGGGTGCTTAAGTATCTATCCAGCTGCAATTTGAATGATTCCACACTGCATCCTGATAGATTTCTGACATGTACCGGAATGGAGTTGAATAGTTGTGCTCCTCGAACCAACAGACTTGACTCTCGCAGGGTTTTTGCTGCCTGGCCAGCCTTTTTGTTGATTGGTGGTAGCTGGCAGCGTCTTCCGTGGCGCAGTGAGTAGTAGGTTTTGATACCAAAGTTTGGCACCTTTTGCTCTATCATTTTCCAAATGTATATAATTCGGTATCGCTCAAATCTTCTTTCTATTGAGTACATCTTCAAGGTTTTGAGTCTTTGCCAATAGTCCAGGTCCCTCGTTTCTGAGAAGTATGAGGTAAAATTTCTAAGGAGCGATTCCATCTTAGATAGTTGGCCCTTTGTTGTTGGTGACCACAACTGAGAACAGTAGTCAATCCTCGGAAGTATCATACCGTTCCAGAGGGTTTTCATTGTTGAGGTATCTCTTGATTTGAAGGTGCGCAAGATCCACCCGCTGTACTTTCTTGCAGTAAGACAGACTGAGTCAAGGTGTTCTCTGAATTTTAGGTTGGTTCCCATGTGGATGCCTAAATCTTTCACATACTGTTTTTCCATTATTTGTTGTCCTGATGGGTTTCTGTAGTTTGTTGTATTTTTCAGATCTTGATCTGTTCCGTAGCGAATTAGTTCAAACTTCTTATCATTGAACAACATGTTGTTTGTTTTCTGCCATTTATATATGGTGGTCAGGTCCTTTTGTAAGGCCTCTGTATCCACCTCGTCTTTGATTTGTCTCATGACCCTGGTGTCATCAGCAAAGGATGAGACATTGCTGGTTGTATCTTCATCTATGTCAGAGATGAGGATGAGAAACAGGATTGGGCCGAGTACTGTACCCTGAGGAACACTGCTGGTCACAGGTGATGGTGTTGAATGGGTTCCATTCACAGTGACTGTTTGAGTTCTATTTGTACCAACTTTTCCTCCTACTCCTAGCTTTCGAAGTTTGTGACACAGGATGCCATGATCTACCTTGTCAAATGCCTTGGCAAAGTCGAGGTAAATAACATCTGTGTTGTATCCATTCTCTAGATTTTCTAGGATTTGGTCATGGTGTGCCAGTAGTTGGGAAAGACATGATCTACCTAACCTGAATCCATGCTGGTTGCAATTCATCAGATTGTTAGATTCCAGGAACTCAACCAGTTTTCCACGAACTATTCTTTCGAAGACCTTGATAATATGTGATGTCAGTGAGATTGGTCGGTAGTTCTTTGGTTTTGATTTGCTGTCCCCTTTATGTATTGGAGTTATGTGTGCTTCTTTATATGTATTTGGTATTTTGCCATTCTCCATAGATTCCCTCCATATCATGTAAAGGGGTTTCAACAATTGTACCTTGCAGTTTTTAAGTATCATGGCATTGAAACCGTCAGGCCCCGCAGCCGAGTGCATGGAGAGCTTGTCTATGGCTCTTTCTATGTCTTCTGGGTTGAAATCAATGTCGGATAGGGTAGGTTTAGTATGGTCGATATCCTTGAAGGATTTTCCTGGGTCATGGATCTTCGTGGTTTTAGATGGCTCACTGAAGACACTTTCATACTGTTGACCCAACATTTCTGCCATTTCAATAGGGTTATTCACTACATCCCCATTTTGTCTCTGGAGAGGTCCTATTGTTGACTTGGTATTCGAGTATTTCTTTGCAAAACTGTAGAAGCATTTTGGGTTTTTCTTGATGTTTTCTATGGCTCTCTTTTCTGCATTGTTACGTTCTTCATCATAGTGTTGTTTTAGATTGTCTTCTAATCTGTATATTTGGTCAAGGACTTTCTGTAATTCATGTTTTGATGTCAGCTTAGATGTTTTGTTTCTTAGTCTTGATCTTTTGCGCATCAGGATCTTTCGCTCCCGTGGTACAGGTTTTTTTGTGGATTTGGTTTTCTTAAGAGGAATATTTTTTGCACATATTTCTTCGATCTTGTTTAAGAATTTGTAACGAAGGATCTGTTATCGATTCACTGAAAGGGTGTCGATATCCGATCTAGTCACATACAATTTATAAGACAATACAGACGAAGTCAGGTTGTAGGTAAAAAGACAGCAGTTCGTTTATTTATCGCGATGTCGTACATGTGTCTGATGGGAGAAAGGACAACCTCTGATGTGCAGCTTCTTGTTAGTTTGTTGAAGTTTGTTGGTGGTCGTTGGCGGCTATGTCGTGAGGTTGTCAGAGCCTGTTGAATGTACGTCCGATCGCGATGAGCTGTGGAGCCGTTGAGGTAGATTTGAGTTTTGGCGGGTAAGGGAACGTTTCCCGCACATGCGCATGGGGAAGACTTCCGGTGGCCACCCGGAAGTAGTCCATTCTGTGCATGCGCGCTGAACCCTACACAGTAGCATCACTACAAGGCTCCCCTTCGAGTGCGAAGTACGACAACAAGAAAATTTGTGGTGGTGCTGCAGAAAACAGAAGGCTTGCCGATCCCCCAGAAGACTTGGTACATAATATCATACAATATAACAAAATGGCAGAATTTATAATATACATAAGAAATTCACCAAAAGGAAAAAAAAGAAAAAAATACTCAAAATGAGCAAAATCAAAGGTGCATGTGTGAATAAGAATAGCTTCCGGCCAACGTGAGAAATGATCGATAAAGTTAAATATATATGAGAACCCATTACTCACAGGCCATGGTCCAACCAAATCAAGGTGGACATGGCGAAAACGGGCTTCAGGAGAAGAAAACTGTCCAAGTGGAGCACGAACGTGTCCATGGACCTTAGCACTCTGGCACTTCAAACAAGAGCGTGCCCAAGCGGTAATCGATCGTCGCATATTGGGCCAAAAGAACTGTGGCAGAGATACCTGGATGTGACAGTGAATGAAGAGCATCAAACACAGAACGTTGATGTTTCTCAGGTACTAATGGTCTAGGTGAACCGGTGGATACATCACAAAGTCTAGAGCCGTCCGCTGAAAGGAGCGGAAGCTAGGCAAACTTACAGTTAATAAACTTAGGCGAAGTTAAATCCAACTCCTCTAAAGGTGGTTGATCCTGCGAAATAGCAGTTAAGTCAATTGCTGCAGGAGAGGAAATGGAACTGGCAGATAGATCGCTAGTAACACAAAAGGCAGACAGTGCTTCAGCTGAAAGTGTAAGGTTAGCAAAGGTGACAGTGTAAGCATGCTGGAGTGATGCGCGAGACAGATAATTTTCTCTGTTAATTACGTGACCAACAGGGGTCTAACAGGGGGAAATTACGCCTAAACATGGGCGCAGCGCATGTGAACATCCGACGTTCTTTGAGTCGGGAAAAGAATTGAGCTGACACAGACGTGTTGCAAAACAAGGCAGTACACGTGCAGAACAGAGGTGCATGAATGCAATAGGGCTTGCTAGACTGAAACACAGCAATGAATATGCCAGTGGTTAATGTAGTAAGGCTGAGGCTGCCAGCCAGTGCTTGAGCGATTATATGCCTCGGTCATGCAGGAACAAAAGTGTGACATGCTGGCGCGTTATCATGGACAAACAACTTTCTCTATGTATACGTGACCGACCTAGGGTCTTACAGAGATGAGTTGTGTCCACAAAGGCAAATTGAGCATGGAAAAACAAGCGAGAAAGGCATGGATGACGTATGAATGTGACAGAGATAACATTTGTGTGTGTACGTGTGTGCGACAGAAATACAACAAAGTGAATGCGGACAAAATAAAATACAGCGCATAGGAAAAAGTCTGTCAGGGCTATTTCAGACAAGATGGAGTTAATTTACCAGTTTGTAACAGCATGATACATAATAGCAGTTCGTTCTGTAACAGAATGTTGAGATCACAAATGCAGATGCCGGTTGAACACATGTCATGTAGCGGTCATGGCTTCAATGCTGTGACAGGTTAAATTGGTACAGAAGATCTCGCAGGTAGACTGTGCTGTTAATGCTGGTGTGTATACACGAACAGCATGTACGCTAAACTTCCGCGAGTTGCTATGTACATCTTGTTGAGGTCGACGGTGTTGAAGGCGACAGTGATGGACTTGAGACACATTGTTGCTTAGTGTTGCTGGTGACGAAGATAACGACGACGTGAAGTTCTAAGACGACGATGGTGATGACGACGGCAGAGAAAAAGCATCGATGATATGAAGGCGTCCGTGGTGTATGTTAGTGTCGTCATTATTGCTGTAAATAAGAGAGGCTCCTTTTATAACTGTTTGAGGGGACCGGAAACAAATCGTCGAAGGATGATGACTGCGTAGAGTTGATCGTGTTCAGACTTAGCAGAAAAACTGGATGAAAAAATGAATGTTCAGCGCTCTATCTGGCAAAAACCTGTTTGCTGCGCCTTCTGTTCTGTTCTTTTTTTTTCAGCTTGGGGTCACCAATTGAAACGAAGGATCTGTTATCGATTCACTGAAAGGGTGTCGATATCCGATCTAGTCACATACAATTTATAAGACAATACAGACGAAGTCAGGTTGTAGGTAAAAAGACAGCAGTTCGTTTATTTATCGCGACGTCGTACGTGTGTCTGATGGGAGAAAGGACAACCTCTGATGTGCAGCTTCTTGTTAGTTTGTTGAAGTTTGTTGGTGGTCGTTGGCGGCTATGTCGTGAGGTTGTCAGAGCCTGTTGAATGTACGTCCAATCGCGATGAGCTGTGGAGCCGGAGAGGTAGATTTGAGTTTTGGCGGGTAAGGGAATGTTTCCCGCACATGCGCATGGGGAAGACTTCCGGTGGCCACCCGGAAGTAGCCCCATTCTGCGCATGTGCGCTGAACCCTACACAGTAGCATCACTACAAATTTCTTGTGTTTATCTGGCCCAGTAAGGTAGAGATCCCAGTCAATGATTTGTAACTGGTTGTTAATAGTTTCCCAATTTGCCTGGTGATAATCATACCTGCATAGCTTTGGCATGTCCTTTTGTTTAAGAGTTGTGGCATTGGGCTCATTACCAGTGTGTAAATGCATTTCAATAATATTGTGGTCTGAAAGGATTGTTGGGGTTGAGTGAAGGTCAAATAGCGTGTCCTCGTTGTTGGTGAAAACCAAGTCGATCGTATTATTATTTCTTGTTGCTTCTGTCATCATTTGTTTGAGGTATAATTTCTCTGTGACTTCCAACAGTTTGGCTGCCTGTATTTGTTCAGCTTTTGTCCCAGTTTTAGTATGTGTCCATGTGGCCAGATGATGTTAGGGAAGTTGAAGTCACCAAGGAGGATAATGTCTGGCATTGGACTCGCCATGTTTCCCAGAATTTGTTGGAGCTTTGTCAGTGGCTCAGTGAAGGATAATGTTGGGCTGTTTGGCGGTCTGTACATTATTGTTACAACTGTATTAAGTTGGATGATTTTTATGCACAGCAGGTTGCAGTAGGCATTTGATTCATTGACAAGTTCTATGCCTGCATAGGTATCATGGATATACATGATAACGCCCCCATGGGATCTGCCTTGTCTATCACATCTGAAGATGTTGAATCTATTGATTGTGATATCGCTGTTGCGGATGTTTTCGTTGAGATGACTTTCAGTAATTCCAATTATTTTGGAGTTGTTTTCTGTTGCTAATTCTTCCAAGAAAGGGACTTTACACTGTTTTGTTTTCGGATAAAGACCCTGGATATTTGCTGTTATTATGCTTGTTGTACCGTTATTATGCTTGTTATTATGCTTGTTGTAAATATAAATATATTTATATTTATATATTTATATATACCCCCATCAGTCATCAATGACCATAGGATTGCCCCTCCAAGGCACAAGTCCAGGCAAGGTTGTTTATGGAAGATGAGCAGTTGCCCAAGCATACCAGCCTTCCCTCTCCATGCCACCAAAGTTATCCAAGAGAAAAGCGAAGGCTGATACAACTTGGTACCAGTGACATTGCAACTCATTTCTACAGCTGAGTGAACTGGAATAACATGAAATAAAGTGTCTTGCTCAAGAACACAACCACACAGCCTGGTCTGGGAATTGAAGTCACTACCTCAGGATTGTGAGCCTGACATGCTAACCACTGAGCCATGCACATTTGCATGCATGCGCACACACACACCATCAACAGTCCCACCATCACGCACGCACTTTGAAAAGGAATTTTTAAAACAAGATTTCATGGCTGATATTTTATTCTGCTCGTACTTACAGTAGTTGTTGGGTGTCATTGATTAAGTTTTCATGACATCATCACTCAATTTGAAAAGACAACATTTGATGTACAAATTAAGGCATTCTAACAATGAAAGCAGGACAAACTGGATCATAAAGCATGCAAAAAGTTCTGTTCTCAGCAAACCATGATTAAGTATGCAGACTTTCAAGCAAACACAAATACAAAACTTTGATGTGGAGCCAACTAGATATTGTACACAAGTCACAAACAGCACAGAATTAAAAGTACCGGAAAACTATTATCAAAACTCTGTTGTTTGCTGTCCAACAAAACATAAGCCAACAAGACATTGAGAGGACTACCATAGTAATTTTTGTGAAATTTGTATATCTTAGGTCAAAGGATGTTCCTTGGCTAGGAGAAAAACTGTGTATGTCTGAAATGCAGTAAAATTTATTCAAATAATTTAATTCAAGTAATAAAAAAAAAAAGCTATGGAGGAATATTAGAACTAAAAAAAAAACCCATAAAATAATATGATACAAATATTTTTGGCTTTGATTCAAATGAATTAAGAAAAAATTAATGAATTTATCTGAAAATCCAATATTAATATACTCACTCCATTACAAGTACAGGAGTACCTGTTTTTTCTGATTTATGGGCTCTTAGACAAATATATATATATATATATATATATATATATATATATATATATATATATATATATATATATATATATATTTATTAATAAATATAAGGGTGGCAAAAAATTCTAGAAAAATTCTCCGCTACCAGTGGTCTAGTGAGAAAGAAAAAATAGTCAAAGACTATATAATATACATTCAACAATATAAGGAATGGCCATATAGGACATTCGACTCACTAGAAAGAGCAGCCAAAACTCATACTGCTAAGTAGTTGTAATTCTGAAATAGAAAGAGAAATAAAAACGTTTACCCCTTTCATCTCTGGACTATGCATAGTTTTGGCAAAACTTTGGCAAATGAATCAATTAAAATAAATTAAATTAAATTCATTTACATCTGGCGTGCCTCGTCGGCAGAGAGCCTAGGACGAGTATATGTCCACGAGGCTATGGTACAGAAGCCTCCAGTACATATGCTCTAAATTTTCAAATCTTACCGCAATAACACGGTCTACTCTTTCTATTTCAGAATTACAACTACTTAGCGGTATGAGTTTTGGCTGTTATATATATATATATATATATATATATATCAAAAGGATATGTTATAACACTATTCCACATATACAAAAAAAGACATACAAACAATCCAACATACCTCCATCATCAGCTGCCCCACAGATATCATTATGGTTTTACACCTGGGCAGTACCATTCAATCCGGTGGTGTAAACAGCACTAAAAGAAGTGTTGTTTGGGAACAAACATACCAAAAGAAAAACACAACTTTCAAACACATTTACCTTCGGGTCTTCTTCAGTAAAGCAAAGTGCCAGGCATCTTGATCCTTTGTCATTTTGCCTGAAAGATTCAGCGTTTTCAGGTTGTCCTTCACTATTTCATCCCATGTCTTCCTGGGTCCACCTCTACACATTCTATCTACTTTGAGAGATCGGCACTTTTTTATGGAGCTAACGGCATCCATCTGCAACACATGACCAAACCAGTGCATTCTTCTTTCTTGCACACAGCATCTAATTCCTCTTATGCCTAACTTCTCTCTCAATACATTCCTCATGCCTGCTATTGTTTGTCTTTCTCCCCCACCTCTCTCTCTCTCTCTCTCTCTCTCTCTCTCTATATATATATATATATATATATATATATATATATATATAAAAATATAGATAACAGATGCAGATGCAGCACGGATTTTTGTCAGTAAACAGGTTGCGGTCTTAAAGCAACGAAAGTATTTTGACAAATTAAACTTAAATGTTGAAGTGAATCGAACGGCTTTTGTGTGTTTCTTAAATGGCTTACAAACACCTTCCACGCTGCAATTGTTTTCGTTCCAGCACACGATCTCAGATCAAATCACTTGCTATGCAAGTACATCTCCGTAAATATATATATAGATATAGATATAGATAGAGATAGATAGATGTGTGTATAAATGTTCTATATTTTTCCTCTTTTTATTTTCTCCAGGAAAATGTATTGGAACGTTCCGTGGTCATAAGGATGAAGTTCTAGATGTTGGCTTTGACCTGACTGGTCAATATTTATTGACTGCTTCTGCTGATGGCACAGCTCGTGTTTACAACACTACCACTCACATTCTTTGTTCAAAACTGGAAGGACATGAAGGAGAAATTTCAAAAGTAAATTCTTATAATTAGAATTTTTTTTTTGTACAGGTTTGCCTTTGCATAACAAAAGTTAGATGTGATGTTCATGCTTTTAACTAAAAGGTATTTTCAATGTAGGCAAAGTTGGTTTCAATCAGAAATTGTAACCAACATGTTGAGTCAGCTTATCAAAGCCTTAGGCTTTGCTCTTTGATTCTTGCCTCCAAAAATCAATAAGTATTTTTCACAGTGACACATGACAAAAAAGTTATTGATTTAATAGGCCCTAATGCATTCATCATCATCATCATCTTTTAACGTTCGCTTTCCATGCTGGCATGGGTTGGACGATTTAACTGAGGACTGGCAAACCAGATGGCTGCACCAGGCTCCAATTTTGATCTGGAAGAGTTTCTACAGCTGGATGCCCTTCCTAACGCCAACCACTCCGAGAGTGTAGTGGGTGCTTTTATGTGCCACTGGCACAAGGGCTAGTCAGGCAGTACTGGAAACGGCCACACTCAAATGGTGCTTTTTATGTGCCAGGTGCACAGGAGCCAGTGCAGCGGAACTGGCAACGACCTTGCTTGAATGTTTTTTCATGTGCCACCAGCACAAGTGCCAGTAAGGTGACGCTGGTAATGATCACACTTGAATGCTGCTTTTTACATGCCACTGGCATGGAAGCCAGTCTCCTGCTCTGGCAACGATCACGCTTGGATGGTGCTCTTAGTGCTCCACTAGCACGGATGCCAGTCATTGAATGTCTTGAATTCCTCTGTTATTGCTTGGAGGACTATGATAATAGGGGGGGGGGCTGAGGACTGAACCTTGGTGGACCCCTACCTCTACCTGGAATTCTTCACTGTACTCATTGCCAACCCTCACCTTACTGACAGTGTCCCTGTACATGGCTTACACAGCTATCACTAACCGTTCATCTATCCCTAGTTTCCTCATTGACCACCAGATAAAGGATTGGGGGACTCTGTCAAAGGCTTTCTCCTTGTAATCTTTGGCTAGGTATTTCCCTAGGTGCAATTGTCAATAAACAACATTACATGAAATGGAAATTTGTTCTTATCACATTTCTTAACTTTCAGCACAAAGTGATATAAAAACCATTCTTCAAATAATGTTGCCATAACCCAAGCTTTTTTATTAGATTTCCATATGACTGGAAGGGTACTTTGTAAGATATCTTTAAGTGCCCTAGGATTTTCCACTCAATAAACTAGCATCGGTTTGAATTTTAAATCCCCAGATGCATTTCCTCTAAATAATAATGTCAGTCAGTCTTTTGCAACTTTAAAACCAGGCAGCACAGATTCTTCCTTAGCAATGTAACATTTCCATATGGCATACATTTCCAGAAAAGTCCTGTTTCACTGACATTAAAAATCAGTTGTGACACATAGCCCCCCCCCCCCCTCTTCAATTATTTCTGCCAATGTTTCTGGAAATTTTTCTGCTGCATCTACATCAGCACTTGACACTTCTCCTTGCACTTTAATGGAATGCCACCTGTGTTGATTTTTAAATCGACCAACCCATCCTCTGCTTGCAACGACAGTTTCATTTGTGTCATCTTTCATTTCTTTAAGTATACTGAAAACAGACAATGCTTTGGTTTGCTTCAAATCAATCCTCTGTTAACATTCACATGCATTCATTGTGCTTTATTACTTATCCATGCATTTAAAAGTTTTTCCATTTCCAGAATAATGCTTCCAGCATCTCTTTCACAAGCCCAGGTTGATTGCAAAGGCTACGCATTTCTCACTTGAAATAAATATTTTTGTTTCCCTTTGAGAATTGTGCAGTTGATGAGTTAAGTGGAGATTTGTCACAAATGTTTTTCACAGTTGTACTGCTATTGAGCATTTTTACAATTTCATACTTCATTTCCAAAGTGATGGTTTTTTGTTTCCATTGGTGTCTGTTGTACACTTTTGTTTATACATATTGGGTGGGTTTAAAAAATGCTGAGTAGTTTAACAGCACAAAAATATAGTTGTTCTTACCTTGAGTTGCAATTGGCAACCATGGCCAGATCATTCAGTTGTTATCATGTGTTGACTCTACCAATCTCTCACCAGCTTGGATCACTTCACACTACTGATAGCTGCATGACTTGCCTCTTCTGCAGACACCATAAAAAAAGGGATAGAGGTGCCCTGCCACAAGATGTCTTGCGACATCTTTCTTTCTCCCTTCTGGTCAATTACCTTCCACCACACAATATAAAATGTATGGCATGAAGAATTAGCTTATAATAATCTCTCTAAACAAAGTGCATGCACAAAGACATTGCAATTTTATGCCATCATTTTACTCCACAAAATGGCTGTTTAATCTTTCTATATCTAGTATAATAAATGCGAAAACTAATTTCTGTGTGTCAGTGTGTCACACTTTGACCCCTTCTCTCACTATTCAATGACACTTCCTTGTGCTGGAGTGAGAGTAAATGTAGGCATAGACACAGTGAGGGCAGTGACAAAAACAGACAGAGAGAGAGAAAGAAAGAAAGAAAGAAAGAAAAAGATAGGGAGAGAAAGAGAGACAAAGAAATTTAGGGAGAGTTGATGATGTTTTATTAAAAGTAGTAGTGTTGATGGTGGCAGTGGGAGTAATAATAAGAGAGAGAGAGAAAGAGTGAGTATGTGAGAGAAAGAGGGAGATGAGGTACAACTTTCCTGGATAGAAATTCCTGTGGCCAGCATACTGAACAAACTTCTGAAAACTATCATTTTTGCTTTCTTTAATACATACATGTACATGCATATATATTTATGTGTGTGTGTGTATGTACATATACACACATACACACACACATATAATATGTACTTTAATTGAAATACAGTTTCCCCAAAATTAAAATTAAACATATCTAATATAATAAATGCAAATGTCATGTGTCACACTCTTTCAACTTTACTCCTAGTGGCTGTAGCTCAACATATCATACCATTCTGAAATCAGGCTAACTCCATGAGTAAATCAAAAACATTCCAAACCAAATCCGGACCTGCAATCCTGAAATTGTGGGTTCCTACGTTTACACTATTGGGATTGTTTCCATCGATTCTTTTACATGATATGACTCTGGACGAAGCAATTGCTACAAATTCTCCAAAACAAGTCAGAGATCTGTTTGCAGATCTTTCCATTTGGGGCTAGTTGCTTAAAAGCTACATACTAGCTTAAAATAAAACTTGTAAACTTGAGGTCTCATAAAGTGGGTCCTTGTAAAGTGAAGCATTACTATACATTCACAAACACACACATGCACATACATATGCTCACACATACACAGACATACATAAAACATGGCAACCATTATGGTCAGTCTGATACTTGGATGTATGTAATTACTGCTCATATGAAGTCAACATACCAAATATTAGAAAAATTGAGCTACAGAGAGCAGTCAGGTTACATACAAATAAGAAGAAGACCAGGAATGAATGCCTTGGGAGGATAAGGAGAATATGGTCATCAAAATTCTCAGCTTACAACAAGCATATTGCCCACAACACCTTTGCATTGTCTGTTTTCACACCTACATTTGGCCTTCTGAACTGGTCACTGCAAGGAAAGAGACCGGTAATTATCTTGCCCAAGTTTGTGACCATGAAATCCGTTTGTGACCATGAAATCAATAACATAATTAGGATAACTAATGAACTTGTGAAGTATAAAATAAGAGCTGATACAGATCTCTATTTATCAGAAGAACAAAATAAAAAATGGAGCAGTTCACTAAGAAGATAGTAGATAGGTACTTGGCACAGAAAACATAAACTACAGAAGGGATTAATCATGTCAAAGGCTTGGCACGAAGTACTGATAAGTTTATGACATCCCGCTTTGAAGGCTACCTCTATATAATTCAAGAACAAGAGATCCCCTTTAAGAGGCAGAAAATGTTGGTAGGCAATAAATGTAAGCTGGGCAAGACCAAAACTGAAGACATCAACCATATTATTGACAACTGTGAGAGAATGTCTTCCACATATTATCTTTCCATGAGGTATGATGCAATGGTCAGAACAGATAGGAACAGAATAACTAGAAAAAGAAAACACCTACAGACTGAGTTGACTATATTGAGACTGATGGGTCAAAGAATATTGGTGGAACTTCAAAATTAAAACAGTCACCAAGTTAAAAGCAAGCAGCCAGATATTGTTGTGCTGTGTGGGATCATGAGAAATTATGTTCTGTTGTGGAAATCAGCTACCCTCTGCACACCAATGTGGTTTAAAAACTCAAGAGGGTTTTCAAATCCAATACCCAAAATACACTTTCAGCTTCATACCTATTATTATTGGAGCAACAGGATACATACCAACCTGTTTGGAACAAAGTATGGCTGATCTTGGGGAAGGAATGCAAATCCTTAATTCATACTCTACAAAAGATCATGATATCAGAGACTATAAAAATCTGCAGAATGCTTTCCTTCACAACCTTGCTACTGAGTAGGTAGCCAGTGAAAAATTTACTCTGAATTAAAAGGAAAAAGCAAAGAATACATTCATTTATTTCAGAGTGTCCTTCAAAAAATAAAAATAAAATATAAAATTTGAATAATTTAAAATTTAGATATGTTTGTGTGTCTGTGTTTGTCCTCCTAGCATTGCTTGACAACCGATGCTGGTCTGTTTACATCCCCGTCACTTAGCGGTTCGGCAAAAGAGACCGATAGAATAAGTACTGGGCTTACAAAGAATAAGTCCCGGTGTCGATTTGCTCGACTAAAGGCGGTGCTCCAGCATGGCCACAGTCAAATGACTGAAACAAGTAAAAGAGTAAAGAGTAAAAGAGTATATATAGAGTCAAATGATGAGCATGCATGCATGTGTGTGTGTATAAGGGGGTGGGGCTGTGCCTCCTTGTCTTGAACATCACATGATTGTTGTAAATGAGTGTCACCATCATGCAACTGGTGTCTCCCATTTCCAATCTTCCATGAAAATATACCTGGCCACGAAGAAATATTAGCTTGCTTGAAAACAGGTGAGGTTTGCTAACAGAAAGGGCATCCATCCTTAGGAAATCTGCCTCAGTGAAAATGGAAAAGTAGATGTTAAAACAATGATGGTGATAATATGCACCATCCCTTGTGTATGAACAGTTTGTGTTAGCACAGTACCATCCTGAATATTTGAAAGAAGTAACAAAACCCCTAAGAAGTTAATAGTTATTCAACTGTTTGGAGTCATGAGCTATTTCTAGCAATGGTACCTTTTTATTGCTAGGTGGATTGAGCCTTTAAGAATGAAGTGTATCAATCAAGGACTCGAAGCAATACTAGTGATAGAATACCAGCTGCTGCCAGTAATTTGGCTGGAAATCTGTTGCTTTGTTAATTCAGCCTGTGAGTCTATATTTATAGGTATTGATACATTAAATGTAAGAATATGGTACCAAAAGATTGCAAAATGTACCAATGAAAAATATTTATTTCTTTACTACCCACAAGGGGCTAAACATAGAGGGGACAAACAAGGACAGACAAACGGATTAAGTCGATTCCATCGACCCCAGTGCGTAACTGGTACTTAATTTATCGACCCCGAAAGGATGAAAGGCAAAGTCAACCTCGGCGGAATTTGAACTCAGAACGCAACGGCAGACGAAAAACGGCTACACATTTCGCCCGGCGTGCTACCGTTTCTGCCAGCTCGCCACCTTCAAAATGTACCAATGAAAAATATTCTGTAGATAACAGCTCCAACTGTGAGCTTACTGGATCAACTATTCCATGCACATTCCTGCAAAGTACATTGACATTTATAATTTTGTTGGTTTGCTTTATCATTTCCAGATAACATTCAACCCTCAGGGCACAGCCATTTTGACAGCATCTTCAGACAAAACTGCACGAATATGGGACCCTGAGACAGGGGCATGCAAACAAGTTCTTGAAGGACACACAGATGAAATTTTCAGCTGTGCTTTCAATTATGAAGGCAACACCATTATAACAGGTAACTCATGGTTTTTATATTTTCATTAAATTTAGATTTTAGTTTGACTGATGCATGAATGCTTCTCATTCTCTTCTCTACTCTCATTCTTTCTTTTACTCTCCCCTATCTTTCTCTTTGTTCATCACTTTGTGCCTTATTCAAACCATCTCTCCTTCCCTATCTTTTATTTTCTATAGAAAATTGTTATTCTAAATTCAATTTATTCTTCAATTGGAATACAATTTATTTTTCAATTGGGAAATCAATTCTGAATTCATAATATAAAAAATAAATAAAATAATAATAATAAAAAACGAAAATACAAAATTTACCACTTTTATGAAAGTAGATAAATTCTATCACAAGTTGAAGGAAATTACGTAAGAGCTTCTGGGTAAACAAGATTCTTTATTTTCTGGTTTGGAGCATAGACAAATATATCTTGCAAACTACCAACCCTGGAGCAACTAACATAAAGTTGACCACGAGAAAAGCAAGGCTCAATTAAGTGCAAGCCAGTAGATTGTGAAGCAAAGTCACACTGGGAATTGTGTTCCTTTGAACTCAAATGGCATGCTTGTTGGTTTGATTGGAATTCTTGGAATAAAAACCTCTTCTCCAGAGGCACATCCAGTAATGATGACAGCTTATATCACATCAACCTTGTCCCATTGCATAATTTAGGAGGATCTAACTTTCTTAGAAGCATTATTAGGACTCCTACCTTCAGAAAAAAGTTTATGCGGAGGAGTTCCAGGTGACTCAAGAGAATTAAGAAACTCTGTTGTGTAATGGTCAGCTTGATTTTTGTCAAGGACTGAATCAACTGATTTGTACTTTTTAATGACTGTTGGAATCTTATTCATTAATTCATGGTTAATCCTTGCTGTTGTCACATTTTTTGGAGCAAGAATTGCCCTTTCACACAACTATTTATGTGAATTATAATCATTACTTAAGTCTGACAATATGAGCCAAATTGATATCACTGTTCCCATCAAATGGTACTTTTCCATTTTTTAATTGGAGGAACCAGTTGAAAACTGTTTTGCACATTGGTCCCCATGTAATGAAGCTCACACATTAGTATTGAAAGAGAATTTCAGTACTTTATTCCAAAAGTGTGAAGACTTGCTTAATGTATGCTTTTATTTCATCAGATCTTGTTGTCTCAGAATGACTAGAAATGTCTGTCTGAAGTCTCTTGATAAAACCAATATAACTCCTCCCATAGATTTATTGTTGCCTCTGATGTCCTGTAAGGTCTTACCAAGAGCTTCCATTGCACCTCTATGTGACGCGGTGCATTCAACCCAAATGATAAGGTGGCATTGGCACAACAATTCTGCTGAACCTGAATCTTTGCTTATGTTACGAATTGGACTGTCATTTGTGACCAGGTTTAGCAGTAATTTAAAAGCAGAATGAACTGTTTGTCCTCTTGGGAGAAGGGTGGAAGCAATGCCAAACAATGGTACAGCAACTGCAATTCTTTTTTGTTGCCTTACCTTGGAGATAAGCAATGTTGTTACAAATGCTTTACTTGTGCCACCAGGAGCATCAAGAAAAAAATTCCTCCACTTTTTTCTCTGACTGACAAAATAATTTTATCATATGCACAGCATTGTTCTGGAAGGAGTTTAGGTTCATGTTCATTCACAAATGTAGCCAAGTCTGTAATGTTATAATTTGTCTCTCTTGATATGTCTCCTGAAGTTAAATCACTAATTTGATGGCTTGTTTTCAGCAATCCAGAGCAGGACTCTTGCAAATTTTTGCCTCCCATGGCCAGAACTCAATCCTCAATTTCAGTCAGTGCTTGGTTAAACATTGTTTCAGAGAACTGAATACTGATATCTGGGTTTGCCTGTTGAATTGCATACTTTAAGTCCTCAGCCATGTCCTCATGATGTTTCATCCAAAGTTGTAGGGGACTGCCAAGTTGATACATGTTCAGTATAATTGCAAAAAGGTTACAGAGTTTCCTTGGAGAATCTGATACTCTTTACTCTCTTTTACTCTTTTACTTGTTTCAGTCATTTGACTGCGGCCATGCTGGAGCACCGCCTTTAATCGAGCAAATCGACCCCGGGACTTATTCTTTGTAAGCCCAGTACTTATTTTATCGGTCTCTTTTGCTGAACCGCTAAGTGACGGGGACATAAACACACCAGCATCGGTTGTCAAGCAATGCTAGGGGGACAAACACAGACACACAAACAAACGCACACACACATATATATATACATATATACGATGGGCTTCTTTCAGTTTCCATCTACCAAATCCACTCACAAGGCCTTGGTCGGCCCAAGGCTATAGTAGAAGACACTTGCCCAAGGTGCCACACAGTGGGACTGAACCCAGAACCATGTGGTTCGTAAGCAAGCTACTTACCACACAGCCGCTCCTGCGCCTACTGATGCTTCAGTCAATGCAAGGTCCCAATGTTCATCATTTTTTAAAAATCTTGAAATGGAGATTAAATGAAAAAAATGAGTTACATAAATATCTTCACAAAAGTGATTGAAATAAATGGTGATTGTGGAATGCACACACAAGCACACGCAGAGATACATTGACCTACATTATCAAACATCAGATGAAATGGACATGTGTGTGAGAAAGAGGGAGACCGAGTGAATGGGTGTGTTGTCATGTATACGTGCATAAATAAATATATATGCATACATCATTTTTGTATGTATGCGTGCGTGTGTGTACTTGCGTGTGAGAGAGAGTGCTACTTAGACACTACTCTCTCTCACTCACACACACACATACATACAAAAAAGGTGTATGCATATATATTTATGTATGTATGTATACATGACAAATACATCCCTTCACTTTCTTTTTTCTCTCTTTCTCTCTCTCTCACACACACACACACACAAATGTATATAAACATACATACAAAAACACATGTGCATTATGGCTGACAACAAATACATAGAGCTGAACACATAAAGTATACCTATTTCTTTATTACCCACAAGGGGCTAAACATAGAGGGGACAAACAAGGACAGACAAACGGATTAAGTCGATTACATCGACCCCAGTGCGTAACTGGTACTTAATTTATCGACCCCGAAAGGATGAAAGGCAAAGTCGACCTCGGCAGAATTTGAACTCACAACGTAACGGCAGACGAAATACCGCTAAGCATTTCGCCCGGTGTGCTAACGTTTCTGCCAGCTCGCCATCTGAACACATAAAGTATACCATTTATATATGTAGGAGTGGATTGTCTTTTTTGTTTCATGATGCCTTGTACCTGATAAGTTCAGTGTCACAGAGGCTATTTCACATCAGCTGATACTTATTAATTAGAATTAGGTTCAATGGGAAAGTAAACCAAGACAATTAGCAGAGTATTTACTGGTTAGATAAAATCAAACAGAAATCTATTGGCAACTACTACATGAGGGGAAACACAATAAAGCACTTGGGAACACAAGAAAAAGAACCTCTAAGTCAGGGATTATCAACCATTTTTTCATCTATGGACCTCCTTGATTACTATTTTATTCTGGTGGGCTCCCATAGTCAATCGATGTTTAAAAAATAGTTTTATAGAAACTTATTTCAAAATTCCTTTTTTGTTTCTCACACATTAACTTGTGTAGGTTGAACTAAGATGGGGAGATCCAGGAGAGTTGAGTCACTTTTTCATAATGGGCCACATTTCCCAAAATCTGCATTGTTAGTAGGATAACTTCTTGTCATTTGAAATTTAAATACTCTGTTATAATACAGTGTGGATTATGATATTCAAGGTGATTGCATTTCAAAGTAGTACTCAGTTTAAGAAATTTGTCAAATGGCACAAGACTCCTGCTGAGTGAGGAGAGTTGAGCATACTCATAATGAGAGTTGAGCCACCCTGAGAAAGTTGTGCCACCTTGTAACTGGGAGTAGAGAAAGACAAATTTTGTGTAATATGTGTGGTGAAAGGAGCGTAACAGAACAAGGAAAGAATTAGAAGTGTAATTTGGTCTTACCTGAGGAGATGAAGTCGGATTCGCCTTCAGCCAACTTGCTAGCGTCTTGTCGTCTTCGCGTCATTCTCGAGTCTGTCTGGCCTGGTCAATGCCGCACGTGCGTTCTGTCTGTCACTTCCGCTTCCGCCGGCGCATGCGCCCTGCAAGACCTGCAAGACCCACTTCCGCTCCCTCCCGCTCCGTCACACTCCTTCAACACCACACCACACGCCCCCCTGATCTATAGATCACTGAACCGGCTTCCTCACTTGCTCCCGCACCTGAAACTGGTTTCGCGACCCTAGGACTTGTTTCTGGCGTGTTGCTGCCGACCTCGTCATCCTGTCTGTTGTTATCGTCTTGCCCACTGTTGCTTGTCCCATCCTCCGGGGCATGGACAATCCTCCGTATGTCTAAAACGTGGCGTGGCATACCATCGACCGAGATGTTATTCTTTGAATTTACGGAGGTTATTGTCCCCTTTCCCCATTGCGATGTACACCGTGCGTTTGGGGGTTTTACCCAGACTTCCTCCCCGACCTGCACGAAGGCGTGCTCTTCCTCTGCCCCGGGTCGCGTTGATGTAGTACACGGATGCCTCCACTCGTACCTGAATATTGCCCTGTGTGGCACCGACTCCTCGGCCTGTCCTGATCTGGGCGACATGTTGTACCAAAACACGGCCTCGACTGGTGAAATGTGACCCCTCTCTGCCATGGCCTTGATGGTACGATGATGCCTTTCCACCACCCCGTTTCCACTTGGCCGGTATGCCGCTCTGAAGAAGCGGTTGACCTTCCACTCATCAAGCATTTCTCTCAGCGCCTCCGAGCGAAATGCAGTGCCGTTGTCCAGAAGCAGTTCATCCATGGGGCCTCGTTCCAGGAATATCTCGTTCAGCACTTTCGCAATTTCTTCTGCGGTTCCTGACCTCATCTCCCTCCATATGGCGAACCGCCCCGGTCCGCAGTCAACCATTGAGAGGTATGTCCCCTGCCGGTAGTGTGTTATGTCCACCGCCAGTCGTCTCCAGTCCTGGTCCACTGGAATACTTCCCGCTTCATGCACGACCGGAGCAGGGTCGATGGACTGGCACCTGTCACAACTGCTAACCACTCTCCGCACGCTCTGTCTTGTTACGTCGGAGTCGACTTTTCTGGCCAGGAACAACGTCCTGTCCACACCCATGTGATGCATGGTGTGCAGTCTCCGCAACTCCGAGTCGCTCAGATGGCATACTGCAGCTACATCCTGCTTCGCATCCTCTGGCACTTGCAACCAGGCTCGCTTAACCCTGGTCAGGACGTCTGCCCTGTTCTTCTCGGAAGGCACAAAGATCACGCTCAGCTTCAGATTGAACTCAGTGGTCAGTTCACGCAGTATCCCCAATCGACGCTTTACCAGCATCTCTACAGCCCCTTTGGTCCGCACCCTCCGCTCATCGGTGATGACTGCCGTCGCCCAACCAAGTACAGTGGCCGAATCAGTCCTGATTTCTATGGTGTGCAACCCCCACTTCAAGGCTAGGTTCACCCCCTTCAGCACGGCTTCCAACTCCGCCACGTTGATGTGACTGCAGTCATCCATCTTCCTGAGCCAGGCTGCATCTTCCACCGTGACACCTCCCACTTCCAAGACGACCCCTATTGCGATGCTACTGGCGTCACACCATACGATCCCGCTCTTTGATTTGGGAACATACCAGCTGCCCCTCACCGGGTCCTCTGCTCCTACTCTGACCAGGACTTCCTGCATCATGTCGATCGTCCTCTCCCCCACTTTATCATTCCACTTCACTCCTTCGGCTCGTCTCTTGATGAAGCTACATGCTGTCCGGAGCCAGCCTGCAATCGGGTAGTGTCCCACCAGTTTCCCACACACAGAGAACAGCTCCCGTCTACTCATGCTGGCGCCCAGTTCAGGGATCTCATTCCCTCGCCGGAACACCAAGGCGCCGGCTTTGTCTCTCCATAGCTTGAGGCCCAGTGCAGCACCTCCCTCCATAGCCTCTGGCGGCTTGGCGATCAGTCCAAAACTCTTCAGGTGGCCTATGACCTCCGTTGCTGGCATCACGGTTTCATCCACCAGAATGTCGTCGATGTATGAATTGGTGGCCCTTTTTACTCTGTCCACCTTCCCCAGGACGGCCTTGAGAATTGTTGCCATAATCTTCGGAGCTGAATTCAGCCCGAATCCCAACCTGGTCAGACAGTACGTCCGGCCCCTATACCTGACGAGCTGGTACCTCCATAGTTTCTCAGCCACATGAACCTGAAGGTATGCCGACTTTAAATCGACAATCGTGGAGGCCCCCGCCATCTGCCTCCACTCTCGCAAGGTGTCTCCGCAGACATCCGTGGCCTCGCCGCCTGTATGACACGACACGTGGTCATTCAGCTCTCGGAAGTCGAGCACTGGCCTGACCTTACGCTTTGTGGGCTGTATCACCGCCATCAGTGGCAGGACTCCGCTCTCTTCTTTTTCCCAGGGGATCAGTATGCCCTCCTTAATCCACCGCTCCACCTCCCCCTCGAACTCACTTCTGGCATCTCCTTTTAGAGTATGCTGATAGCAGCCCACTTTGTTCTTTAACATCGGGGGCTCTCCCTTCCAGTGCCACTCCACTGTCCACCTCTCGCCATCAAAGACAGCCCGAAAATCCTGGTCTTCAATGGTGTGCGCCGCATCCATTTCCTCACAGTTGTCGTCGGTGCGTGGTCTCGCCCTACGCGGCTTCCCTGCTAGCCCAAACGTTACGCCAGCCTCGTTGATGGTAACACCTCCCAGACGGGTGATCGCATCCATCCCCATCACCACGTCGATCTCGTCCACCAAGTGACCGACCACAATCGCTCGCAACGTCAGCTGCAGTCCCTGCACCACAATCTGCGCATCCGTAACCCCTTCGCAGTGCACTTCTCTTCCGTCGACTGCCCTAACACTGCTTCCTCCACTCCACGTCTCTGCCACTTCTGTGGTCATCAGGGTCGTCGTACAGCCCGTGTCCACCAGGGCTCGCGACATCTTCCCCTTCACCAGAATGTCGACCACAGGTAACGATGAGAAACGCGCAGCTACTAATCCAAAGGGACAACTACCGGCGCAGTAGTCTCCCGCGGTCCGTTTCCCCGCAGACACTTGCTGGCCACATGCCCCGGCTCTCGACACCGGTAGCAAATCACCTCAGGCTTGGGCGACGCGCAGTCACGGACCATGTGTGGGCCCTGGCACCGGAAACACTGTCCCTTGAACGATCGCACGCGTTCTTTCCCCAGCCCCTCTCCGTTGCTCCTAGCTGGGCCACTTTTCGACGTTACAGTCGCTGCTACCGACGTCAACCTGCTGCACGACACCAGTACACGTGCCCGCGATATGATCTCGGCCATCGGCATCGAACGCACGTTCGGGAGCTTCTGTAGCTCGACCGACATGATGTCGGGAAAGCCGGTCACGAACGCTAACCTGACCGTGCGTTCTAGCGACTCTCCCTCATATCCCGCAAGTTTAGCCAACCTTCTACGCTCGCCAGCGAACACGTCCACCTGTTGTCCTGTCCACCTCATTCTACCCAGTCGAGTGTACGCTTCAAACATTCCTTCCGCGAAGGCCTCCATAAGTCGGATCTCCACCTTGTCCGCGCTGAGTTGGTCCGTCTCCTCCATCTCCAGATATAACGCCAACGCCGGGCCATCCAAATACAACGGCATAAAACTAGCCAGGTTAGCTATGCCGTGTAGCTTCGCCACCAATTTTACCCTCCTCAACCAAGCGACCACGTCGGTGTCGCCGCAAAACGGTGTTATAGGGTCGCGTGAAATCATAGCAGCCTGCATAATTTTTTTTTTTTTTTTACGAAACCGAGTGATTATTTTGCCGAAATAGCTTGTAATATGTGTGGTGAAAGGAGCGTAACAGAACAAGGAAAGAATTAGAAGTGTAATTTGGTCTTACCTGAGGAGATGAAGTCGGATTCGCCTTCAGCCAACTTGCTAGCGTCTTGTCGTCTTCGCGTCGTTCTCGAGTCTGTCTGGCCTGGTCAATGCCGCACGTGCGTTCTGTCTGTCACTTCCGCTTCCACCGGCGCATGCGCCCTGCAAGACCTGCAAGACCCACTTCCGCTCCCTCCCGCTCCGTCACACTCCTTCAACACCACACCACATTTTGCTTGTGAATTTACCTGCATTGCCTAGTATAAAGTGCTGGTACAATGATAATTGTTGCCATAATTATGCGTGATTTTGTGAATAGAAATACGATGACATTTGCTAACAGAATCTAAAAACAGTCAAATATTAAGCAAAACATAGGGAAAGGCAAGTTTCAACACTCTTCTCGAGTCAAACAATCACTCGGAGTCCAAAGAAATATAGAATGTTAAGAACACAAGATGTCAAAGTTGATGCCAAAATTACTGCAGGTTCCATCCATTGAGATTACAGTGAAACTGAAAATATGTGCGGCGGGATGTTCCAAGAATGGCTGGCATTTGTAATTCTTTGCGATGTCTGACTTTGACCAAAGTGCTTCATCCTTGGCATCTACAACAAATGTAGAGCAGTTATGCATGCTCAACACACAACGAAGAAAATCTCCTTCAAACTCATCTCCTTCAAACTCATCAACTGATCTTCTTCTCCAGTGTCATCAATGTTGTCATAAATTATTTTCATCTCGGACTCACTTTCATTGGACAATGTACTGTCATCATATGGCATCATTTTGCTGTTGATTCTTGTGATCTTTGTGAACAAAGATTTCTTTGCTGTGGCAGAGAGTTTCTTGGCTTCATTCTTCCTTTCTCTGACTACTTTTGCTGCTGCAATCTCATCTCTAAGTGGTGTGTCAGTCAATATTTTAGTACTACTTCTCTTTCTGTTGGGAACTTTCATCTTCTGGGGCCCTGCTTTAGGTAAAGGCTGTATATCCCTAGGTGATACATATGTAGATAATGGACCAGCATCTGGGGTTGTAATAGCCCACAGTGTTTATAGTAGGGTTCCCAGCTGGGCTAGCTGTGGGTGCATCAGGGTTCCTTGCTGGGCCCGCTATGGATTCATCAGGCTACCTTGCCAGGCCTGCTGTGGTTACATCAGGATTCCCTGCCATGCTTGCTGTGGGTGCATTAGGGTTCTCTGCTGGGCCTGCTGTGGGTGCATCAGGGTTCCTTGCTGGGCCTGCTGTGTTTCCATTTGGATCTGAACCTGCATGATATTCTTTACCTGAGACATCTGCTGGTGCATAATCTCCATCTGAAAATATGTCACTATTGAATGGCAGAATTCCAGTGCTCTGAAAACCTGTGAGAATATTACGTTGAATGCATACTGACATTTGAACTTTATTCACTAACAGAGACATTCACTAACAGAGAAACATCATAGGTGGACACCGTTTTGCCAGGATTGGATCGCATCCACCCATTCTTTGCTCATGAGTAGGCCCTTTTGTATGGTCCATATATCGTCTTGTTTGAGGGTTGAAGTTTGTGGGGTGTGTGTGAGGTGATTGTTAACAGCACAATGCCATTTGCCTTTGCCTTCTCAACTGCTGCTATTGAAACATGAGCGTCATGATTATCTAGAATGAGGAACATCTTTCTGTCTGGAGAGCAATGTGTTTGTTTCATGAAATGATTGAAGGTACTTCACAAAAGTTTATTCATTGAACCATCCTGATCTTGTGGCTTCTCCATTGGAGCCCATTGGAGCCCACTGGTGCTCCATGTATGAAATGATCACAATAGTTCACACAGGGAAAAATCAGGAAGGGCAGAAGCACTCCACCACCAGCATTGACAGCGTTAACAACAGTCACCAATTCACCTCTTTCGCCCGATGTGACTGAGCCAACTTTCATGATTCCAGGCTTTTATACAGTATGGCATCTTGTTTCATCAAGATTGTATATATCCTGTGCTTCAAATCTGTGTCGATCCATTACTTTGGCAAGGTTATTGTAAAACTGGCACACAGTATGACAATTAAACACAGTAGCTCATGGGCTGCGAATGGAAAGGTTATGGTGACTTTTGAAGCTCAACTGTAAACTTTACCCTGCTTTTTTGCTTGTTTTCCAGTTATCAGGAACATCAATTCCATTCTCCACAGCATATTCATACACTAAGCTTTGACATTTGTCTTTCGAAGCTTGTTGTTGTTTTTGTGTGATCTGCTAGCTCGCTTTCCATTTCTGGGAGAAATATCATATTCTTCAGTTGACAGTTCTTATATCCGTTTTCTCCTTGAGGATCACTTTTCTGTCTATCCATAAACTGCTCGAGTGTCATTCCGTCTCCATCAAATGCTTGTGTGGCAGCCCAAACACTGTTCCCCTCTTGGACTGCTTTTGCTGCTCAATTAAGCAATAGCGCATCACTCCCACAATCCGATTTCCTTTTGTAGATCTGTGGCATTGTCTGAACCCCCCCCCCAAATGTAAATAGTATCTCAATTTAGAAAAAAGGAGAGTTGAACCATGGACCTAGTCTCCTAGTGATTAATGGCTCATCTCTCCCCAGGTCAGCCATTTTGACATGTCCTTTGACTCACTTCAAGGCAGTTGTGTCAAATTCGATCAAAACCTCCTCAATAAATCTACAATGCATAGGCTACATGTTGCCTACAATGCCACAAAAATAACTGTTCCTATGTAATTAATAGAAAGGGTCTTACCTCTAGCTCTGAAATTCACTTTCTTGAACAATTCTCTTCCTTCACCTCATGTCCATAGAGCTGTTATTTGCCTTAACTGAAAAGAAAAATATGTGACACTCTACCAACAGAGGACGTTTGAACTTTCTTTCTGGAATGCAAGTAGTAGTTCTAGGGGGTGGATCAACTCTCCTTGTGGCTCAACTCACCTGGATCTCCTCTAAAATGTTAGAGAAAGAAACTTAGCTGTTTCTTGCAATACATACCAATACATACATCTAAAGTAAAATTTTTTCAGGGGCCCTTAAAATACTACTGTGGATCTCCAGTTTACTATTTTGTTGCATGGACCCCCAAAAATCTTATATGGACCCCAGTTGAGAACCACTGCTCTAAGTGATTGCATGACTTGCTAAAAAAATATCCAAATATCTTTCAAATCATACCCTGCAGTTTTAGTCCTAAAAAAAGGATAGGATGGTCACAGGTGGAGTGGATGTAATTATAGAACTGCACAATCAGAATTGATCTCGGGTTAAATAATAATGAGTACTTAAATTCTTCAAGTTTCTCAACTCTATAACCAGATCATAGGCATATAGTGAGATAATTTGCTACTTTGTTGTATATAATATTATTATTACAAAATAATTATTTCTAACATAGGTACACAGCCATAAATGTTGTGGAGAAACACAGTTGATTAGATCAAGCCTAGTACAAGACTGGTACTTATTTACCCTGAAAGCATGAAAAGCAAAAGCATACTCAAGTGTAAAGGTGCATAACTGAGTACAAGTCATTTAATCTGCTGCTCTACCATTTAGCTTAGTAAAACAATTGAATTTAGGTAAAGGCTGTATATCCCTAGGTGATACATATGTAGATGATGGACCAGCATCTGGGGTTGTAATAACCCACAGTATTTATAGTAGGGTTCCCTGTTGGGCTAGCTGTGGGTGCATCAGGGTTCCTTGCTGGGCCTGCTATGGATTCATCAGGGTACCTTGCTGGGCCTGCTGTAGGTACATCAGGATTCCCTGCCATGCCTGCTGTGGGTGCATCAGGGTTCTCTGCTGGGCCTGCTGTGGGTGCATCAGGGTTCCTTGCTGGGCCTGCTGTGCTTCCATTTGGATCCGAACCTGCATGATATTCTTTACCTGAGACATCTGCTGGTGCATAATCTCCATCTGAAAATATGTCACTATTGAATGGCAGAATTCTAGTGCTCTGAAAACCAGCAATAATAATGCGTGGAATGCATGCGGACACATGAGCTTCATTCACTAATAGAAAAACATCATAGATAGACACTATGTGCATTTTTAATGGCTATAATGATTTTATTATCATTAAGGCAGCAAGCTAACAGAATTATTAGTGACATTTCTTCCAGCTTCACATTCTAAGTTCAAATTCCACCAAGGTCAACTTTGACTTTCATCCTTTTGGGGTTGATGAAATAAGCACCAGTTGAGCACTGGGGTTGATGTAATCAACTATCCCCTTCCCTCAAAATTTCAGGACTTGTGCCTATAACAGAAAGGACAATGATAGAGTTGTATTAACGATAGAGTCTGACTGCAATAACATTTTTCATGGCATGTGTACCATTTGACTTATATAAGTTGTATTCATGTAAAAATCTCAAAAGTAATAATGATGATGATGATGATTTCTTTTATTTACCATCAGGGTGGAGGATGAGGGAGACAATACAAAGACATAAAGTGTAGGGGTTTACATATAATGAAATGATAAAAAAAAAAGGAAGAAATTGCATGCTAAAATAATATTTGGAATGCCTTATTTCTACTAAGTCTAGAAGCAGGACCTCATTTGAGGATCTGATCAAAAACTTTGCAATTAAAAAAAGTAGGAGAAAACTTTTCAAATATAAAGTGGAAGTATAAAAAATTAACATTATTATCCATCTTTCTGTTAGTTTTGTTTCATTTTGGAAAATATAAATTGATTTTATGGTTTATTATTGTTTATATTTTGAATTACACCAAAATCATAAGTGCTTAGATCTTTTATGGGTCTTTTCCAGCACTGGCCATAACTAAAGATCATAGCTAAGATGTATCATAGCTTAGGTTGTGTTCAGTAGTTTGACCTCTTTCACCTTTGCCATTTTCTGTGCATGGAACTGATCACCATATGAAGAGAGATTTCTTCTTTTAGGAGATGTGTAAATGTGGTAATCTTATATTACAAAGGACAAATGGATCTCTGTGTCTGTCTTTCACAACATCTATTAGAAAGAGGGAACAGGAAGAGTTGTTGTTAAGAGAGGAGAGAGAGAGAGAGAGACTCTGTGTGTGTGTGTGTGTGTGTGTGTGTGTGTGAAAGATAGCTAGATAGATAGTGTTGTCACCATTGTGAATGAGAAGTTTTGAAAGATATATAGTTTTTTTTTCTTTTTGATTGTTTGCTTATTTGTTTGTGTGTGTGTGTGTGTGTGTGTGTGTGTGTGTGTGTGTGTGTGTGTTTGTTTGTGTGTCTTTCAACATATAAAAAATGCAATACAGACTTTCGCTTTGAATAAAACAAGGGGAAGAGGAAGGGTTGTTGAGAGAGAAATACAGTGAGTGTGTGTGTGCATGAGTGCATGCATGTGAAAGACAGATAAAGAGGTAGGTATGTATTGTTGTCACTGAAGTAACTAACAAGTTTTGATTAAAACCACAAATTTTTAAGTGCAAATCTGTTAGTGTTTTAAATAAATGTTATTCTTCAACAGTATTCAAACTATTATTTAATGTTCACCAAGAAAGTCAATCTAAACATTATTTGCACAATTTATGAAGGTATATTCTTTTATTTTTTTATTTGTTCCAGTCATTTGACTGTGGCCATACTGGAGCACTGTCTTTAGTCAAACAAATCGACCCCATGACTTATTCTTTATAAGCCTAGTACTTATTCTATCGGTCTCTTTTGCTGAACTGCTAAGTTATGGGGACGTGAACACACCAACGTCAGTTGTCAAGCGATGTTGGGGGAACAACACACACACACACACACACACACACACACACACACACACACACACACACACACAAACACACACACACACAAACACACACACACACACACACATACACACATATGAAGGGCATCTTTCAGTTTCCATCTACCAAATCCACTCACAAGGCTTTGGTTGGCCTGAGGCTATAGTAGAGAACACTTGCCCAAAGTGCCACGCAGTGGGACTGAACCTGGAACCATGTGGTTGGTAAGCAAGCTACTTACCACACAGCCAAGAAATATTTTTATCTAGCAACATAGCAATAAGTATTGAACTAGTTTAATAAATAATCTTCATATTGAAGGAAAGGAATGTAAATGAATTAAATCAATTTCAGTACAAAATTAGGGTTAATTTTTATTAAGATTTGCACTCATAAAATAGATAGGAGTGGCTGTGTGGTAAGTAGCTTGTTTACCAACCACATGGTTCCGGGTTCAGTCCCACTGCGTGGACCCTTGGGCAAGTGTCTATATAGCCTCGGGCCGACCAAAGTAGGGCCGACCTACTATAGCCTCGGGCCGACCAAAGCCTTGTGAGTGGATTTGGTAGACGGAAACTGAAAGAAGCCCGTCGTATATATATATATTTATATATGTATGTATGTGTGTGTGTTTGTGTGTCTGTGCTTGTCCCCCTAGCATTACTTGACAACTGATGCTGGTGTGTTTATGTCCCCATCACTTAGCGGTTCAGCAAAAAGAGACCGATAGAATAAGTACTGGGCTAACAAAGAATAAGTCCCAGGGTCGAGTTGCTCGATTAGAAGGTGGTGCTCCAGCATGGCCGCAGTCAAATGACTGAAACAAGTAAAAGAGAGTAAAAGACAGAATAGAACTAAATATTGTTAAGAGTTTAATTCAATGCTGTATCATTTCTGACTTTGTACTTCCTAAAAATAACTTTTAATGGATGCTAATAATTTTGGTTCTATTCATTGTACAGGTAGTAAAGATAACAGCTGCCGTATATGGCGGTAGAAAAGACATAATGAGACCAAAATGAAGCTACAGATAGTGTGCAAAGATATAAAAAGGATAGCCCTGCCTGCTGGAGATCAGAGAGAAAAGAGAGAATTTGGTTTCTTCTTTTTTTTTTCTTATGTGACAAAACATTTTGAAATAGTTTGAATCTTGAAATTATTTTGTCAAGTGAAAGAAAAAAACTTAATTCTTGAAAACATGTTTGTTTTGCAGTTACAAACATACTTTGTGTTTTATTATTGACATCCCAATTATTTCTCTCTCTCTCGCATGCACACACCCCCTTGACTTTGCAAATGAACTTTAGAGTTATTTTGATTCAGAAGGAAAAAAAATGGAGTTTTATTTCTATATTTTTGCTTCCTTTTTATTTGAAATTTTTTGATACTTCCATGAACTGTGAAGCAATGTATGTCATCTTTGGTTTTGATTTACTCATTTACTGTTTTTGTCTTTTCTTGCAGCAGATTCCCCAAAGTTTCTGGTCTTGTGCATCTTAGAAACAATTAATATTACTATTATTTGAACTCTTTGTGTTCTGAGTTCAAATTCTGCCAAGGTTAATTTTGCCTCTCATTCTTCTGGGATCAACAAAATAAAGTATCAGTAAAATATTAGGCTGATTTAATTGATCTAACCCTTACTTTCAAACTGTTGATGTTATGCCTACATAAGGAAATATTATTAGGGCTACATATGGCATGAGCAATAGATCGTAGAATCATTGGAGCATTAAACAAAATTTCTTATGGCATTTATTTTGGCTTCATATGTCCCATGTTCAAATTCCATGAAGGTCAAACAATGGATTAAACTGAGACGCTTTTATCTTTCTGAGGTCTGTAAAATAAAATGCCGTGTTTGAGAAATTATTATTATTACTACTACTATTTTTATCATGTGCTTTCACTGCACCACCGAGCGCAGCTCTGTGTGTCTTGGGTATGTGCTGTGGTTTGCTGTGATGCTCTGATGTTTACTGTATTGAAAGTGTTTTACATAGGTTGTGTGCAGTGCCCAGTTGTGCTATTTTCTGTATGTTATATATACTTGTTAGTCCTGGTATTTTTGTTGTGTATTTGTCTGAATATTTTTTTATCATACCTAATGCGTCTACTATGATAGGAATTGTTTCTGTTTTTAGACTCCACATTCGAGTTACCTCTATTTCCAGACTTTGTATTTTGAAAGTTTCTGTTTCTTTTAAAGAAACATTGTCATCTGTTGGTATTGATGCATCAATTAGAAAACATTTTTTCTTGGTGATCTCTGACAACTATATCTGGCCTATTAGCCTTAATTTCTCTATTTGTGTGTTTTGGCATATTCCGTAGTATGGTTGCTTTCTCATTTTCTGTGACCTTTTCTGGCGTGTGCCTATACCATCTTTTTTCTGTTAGTGTTGGCATAGCTTCCAGTGTATATAGGTCCCAAATCTGTCGAGCCAGTGAATATATTCCTTCTTAGCCAGGACTGGGCAGCCAGAGATAATATGATTTATTGTTTCTTGTCCATCTCCACATATTCTGCAGTTACATGTTTATTATAATCATTATTATTATTATTGTTGGTATTATTATTATTATTATTATTATTATTATTATTATTATTATTATTATTATTATTATGTGAGAGAGCAATGCTTGCCATCAAAGTGACACTAGGATAAAATATATGAAGCCCAATATACCCATCATGACTACCCATCTGATAGGGGTACACCAGGCACATGCGTCACAACCATATGTGAGCGACATGGTGATCTCATATCAAGATAAACAGCACATGACCTTGCAGGTGGGGCCCAGTTAGAATTTTCATCAGGCTGAGTAGCCCATCCCACTCAAAAGGTCCCTGAATAAGGGTTGTTTAAGAATGTTGAATGAAACACCTAGGCTTCCAGACGTGAATTATTCAAACCCCAAAGAATTCCTCTCAACACATGGCTATGTTGCACCCCCACTACTTCTGCTCGTGATCAGAGATGCGCATATCGTCAGCCACTAAGGGACATGCTCAACTGGTTAAGGTCAAACAACTGACAACCAAATCTGTGGTATTGAGCAGAATATTTGCTGTAGCCCATCTTTTATACCAAAACAAAACAATGTACATGATAACCCTTCCAATCAGTTAAGATCAGAAGCCATGAGAGCCACTGCCTGGTACTGCATCGTCATCATCATCATCATTATCATTATCATCATCATTATTCATATTATTCATAAGGTGAATCATTAGTGCACTGGACAAAATGCAGAGTGGCATTTTGTCCAACTCTTTGTGTTCAAATCCTGCTGAGGTTAGCTTTGCTTTTCATACTTTTGAGGTTGATAAAATAAGGTACCAACCAAGAACTAGAGTTGATGACTTGCTCCCTATCTTGAAATTTGCTGACCTCATACCAAAATTAGAAAGTATCATCATCATCATCATTCAGCAGTCTTATTTTTATTGTGTGCTTGCATTTCACTGTTGAGCACAACTCTGTGCTTGTGTTGTTATTTTTGCTATATCGATAGTGCTGAATGTAAGATATGTGCAGTGCCTAGCAGTGCTATTTTCTGTATCTTATATATATATTTATAAGTCCTGGAGGTTTGCTTATGTATTTGTCTAAATGTTGTTGTTTTTTATCAAACTTGAAGCTCCTATTATTTTTTTCTCTTTTCTATTTATAGATGGTTGATTAGCAGAATTATTAGAGTGTTGGAAAAAATTCTTTGTGCTATTAGTTCCACACTTTAGTTCAAATCTTGCTGAGATCAGCTTCAGCTTTCATCCTTCTAAGAGCAATAAAAATACATTCCTCCTAAGTACTGGTGTCAATGTAATTGTCAAACTCCTCCCCTCAAAAATTAGTGACTTTGTACCTAAGTTAGAAACAGTTATTATTATCAAAAATATTTGTATTACATGCCCATAACTATTCATTATTTGTATTGTATCATGTGTGTTGCAGTGTTGATTTACATAAAATAAACTATTACTATTATTTTGTTATTGTTGTTGTTTTTAGTAGTAACCCACTTTGATTAATATATATATGATGATGATGATGATAGATTCATATATATATTTATATATATATATATATATGATGCTTGAATGGAGACTTGATTGATGTATGTTGCATAGAAGAGGTAAGGTGGAGAGGAGCTTCAGCCAGAATCCTCACAAGCAAAGCACATAGATATAAACTCTTCTGGGAAGGTAATAATACCGGGTGTTAAGATACTTCTTCCACAGAAATAGGTAGATAAGGTCATAGAAGTAGTGAGGGTGTATAATACCTAAAGGTCATAGAAGTAGTGAGGGTGTAGAATACTTAAACTCAGGCTAGTCTTGCAGAATGGTATAGCTACAATTATCTCTGCCTATGCCACACAAGTGGGCCTACGAAATGAAGAGAAGGATCACTTTTATGATATTCTTCTGAAAGCTACCTCAAAGACGAGTGACAATGATCTCATCTTTGTGACTGGAGATTTTAATGGGCATGTTGAACAGCAACCTGGTATCTTCCATGGTGTACACGGGGGCCATGACGTTGACACCAGAAATGAAGAGGGAACTAGGCTCCTGGAGTTCTGCAAAGCGAATAACCTATTAATTTGCAACAACAACTTCAGGAAGCCAGCTAGCCACCTGATAACCTATCAGTCAGGTGACTCTGCTAGCCAGATTGATTTCACTCTCACCAGACAGTGGGGTGCATAGTTGCTCTTAAATACAAAGCCCCTCCCTGGTGAAGAATGTACCCCCCAGCATAGACTAGTTATTAGTGACTTTAGACTTGAGGCCAGAAGGTTACCAAAAAGCAGACCAATCTGGAAAAGAAGGACTTCGAAGCTTAAGAACCCTTCACATGGTCAGAGATTTAGGGATCCTTATTGAAAAATTTGATGATAGGGAGTAGGAGCTACAGTCTTGTGAAATAGAAGGCAGCTGCAAATTCCTACAAGACAGCTTGCTGAACACCACAGACCAAGTCTGTGGCTGGTGCCAAGTCCCTTCCAGACCTAGGGTAACATGGTGGTGGAAAAATACTGTAGACAGGGCCATTAGAGCAAAGAAACAGGCGTGAAAGACCTGGAAGAGTGGGAGTAGCAGGAGAATGTATCAAATAGCCAAAAGGGAAGCTAGGAGATAGGTATATATAGCCAAGGGAGTAGCAGAAAAGACGTTTGCCAATGTCCAGTGATGTGAGGACCAAAGAACTTAAGTGTTTGGGATTACAAGACAGTGTATGAGAGAAAACCATGATGTCATAAGAGAGAAATGTGTCTGCATGAATGATAGTGCCCTTGCGTTTAATGATTCTGCAAAGAAAGAGGCTTGGAGATGCCATTATGAAAGATTGCTGTATGTGGACAATGAATGGGAGGAGGAGAGTCTGTCAAAGGTTGACCCAATTGAGGGGCCAGTTACTTGAATCGACAGTACCCTGGTAGATAAAGCAAATAAGGATATGAAGATAGGGAAAGCACCTAGCCCATCAGGAATCACTGCTAAGATGCTTAAAATATTGGGCGGTGTGGGTTATAGTCTTGTCACCTGCATTGTAAATCAGTTTATGAAGGAGTCATACCCAATGACTGGTGCAGCAGTGCCATAGTCAACTGCTACAAGAGTAAAGGTGATGCTTTAGATAGAAATAACTACAGGGGTATCAAACTATTGGATCAGGTGATGAAAATTACAGATAGGGTCATAGTGCAACTAATTAGGGAGAGAGAAAAGCTAGATGAGATGCAGTTTGGTTTTGTGCCTGGCAGAAGCACCACTGATGCTACATTTCTGGTAAGGCAACTGCAGGAGAAATATCTAGCCAAAGATAAACCTCTGTACTTGGCTTTTGTTAACTTGGAGAAAGCCATTGACAGGGTCCCCCAATCCCTTATCTGGTGGTCAATGCGGAAATTGGGGATAGATGACTGGTTGGTAAGTGCTGTACAAGCCCTGTACAGGAATGCTGTCTGTAAGGTGAGCAGGCCATATATATATATATATGAGTATTTATTGAGCGAAAACACCTAAAAGCTCCACGAGGCTCCGGCAGGGGGTGGTGATCCCTGCTGTACTCTTTCATCACTCTTTCTCCCACTCTTTCTTCTGTTGGCCTGCTCGCTTAGCCAGCGGGGTGGCGTCATTTGAAGGCTAAAACAATGCGAACGCATTGTGACCAGCGATGTGTAACTACATCTGATGAACTGGTCGGTCATGTGATGATGATATATATATATATATATATAGATGTGTGTATGTGTGTGTGTATATATACTTCAAGACACCTCCTCCTATTGCCCTCTGCCCTCCAACCCTATGCCAAACTACCAACGGATTGTATCTTCCACCATTCATGACCTCATTTCCTCCTCCCATCTTCTCATCATCACCTCCAACCTTTTTGTCCATGCCCCACTATTTACTTCCTTCCCAAAATCCACAAGCTCAACAACCCTGGCTGCCTTCACCTGTCCCACCTCCACACTTCTTTGGCTGAACTTGTCCTCTCCCTCAACTGCTTCTCATTCACAGGTAGTTTTACCAATAGGTCTTGGGAATGTGGACCATGGGAACGAGAATGGGACCCAACTATGCAAACCTGTTCATTAGTTATGTTGAGGCACAAATATTTTCACAGTTCACTGGTCCTACTCCTGAGCTATACAGTTGTTATATCAATGACTGTATTGGCATGACCTCACTCTCCCGTGAACATCTTTACTCCTTCCTTTCCTTCATCCAGTCCTTCCATCCTACCCTCGAATTTTGCACTGTCTTGAACTCCTCCATTGAATCCCTTGACATTTCCTTTACCACCTCCATCCACTACAAACACACACACTCTTATCTCAACTTCTCCTCCCAACCTACCCATACCAAATTCTCCAACCCTTACTACACCATCTCTGCAGTGATGACCTTAACTTTGAGACCCAGTCTCAACTCATGGCTTACCACTTCTCACTACATTATCCAAACTGCCCTTACCTGAGCACGATCCATTAACTGTGCCTCTGTTCTCTTTCCCTACACCCACCCCACCCTTTCCCACCAACCTCCCCTCCACCCTACTCTCCAACACACCATTCTCTGAGCCGTCCCTTGACTCCAGTCTGGCCCCTCCAATTCCCACTTCTTCCCTGACCCACCCTTTCTCTCTTTTAAATGCGCCCATAACCTGCAAGACCTTCTGGTCTACTGTTTCTTCTCTACTCCTGGCACCCAAACTGGCTCCTTCCCCTGCTCTCACCAATGCTGTCACACCTACTCCTACCACTCCAACACCACTATTCTTACCAGCAACCACTACCAGCACTACCACATCACTGACTCTTTTACCTGCACCTCCAGCAATGTTATCTACTACATCTCTTGCTCTCTCTGTCCTTCCCTGTACATTGGTCAAATAGGACACTGCTTGACTGACCAGTTCACTGAGTACCTCTGAGACATCAGACTTGGCAAGTCTCATGCCACTTCCACTCCACCAGTCATTCACTACAACATCTGTCTGTGTTTGGACTGTCTTAGCACAGGTGCCACCCACACTCCTGCCTCCATTGTAAACAGGAATTAATCTTTTCTCTTCATTCCTTTGCTCCTTATGACCTTAATTTACCATCTCTATTCATCTCACACTAACCTCACACATATTCCCACACATCTCCCACCCACACACCTACCACCCACACACCTACCACCCCCACACCTGTACACCACCTAACCCAGTACCCTTACCACATACACCATTATACAAATACCCACACACACTGCTCAACTCAGTGCCCACACCACACACCATTATGCACACACCTATACACACTCAGCTTCCAACTCCACACATACTAGCACCCAACACCTCCCAGTATCCACACCACATACTATTATACACACAGCACACACCCACACACTCTCCAATATTCTCACCACACACACTATTATATGAACGCTCCTGAACACTGTTCAACTCAGTACCCGCCCCACACACCATTAGGCACACTCCCATTTCATTTCATTTCATTTCATTTGGGTTTGAGTCCATGCTCAGGCCAAGTCGAAGACTCCACCCTCAGAGTCTGGTGTGGTTGCCAGGTTGTATTCTCTGCTTAATTTTGACATGTGTAGGAGCGAGTTTGAGTCAGTTTGTGCTCGTTGTGTATATCCTGGGAGATGGGGTTCATCTCTAATGGTGCTTAAGTATCTATCCAGCTGCAATTTGAATGATTCCACACTGCATCCTGATAGATTTCTGACATGTACCGGAATGGAGTTGAACAGTTGTGCTCCTCGAACCAACAGACTTGATTCTCGCAGGGTTTTTGCTGCCTGGCCAGCCTTTTTGTTGATTGGTGGCAGCTGGCAGCGTCTTCCGTGGCGCAGTGAGTGGTAGGTTTTGATACCAAAGTTTGGCACCTTCTGCTCTATCATTTTCCAAATGTATATAATTCGGTATCGCTCAAATCTTCTTTCTATTGAGTACATCCTCAAGGTTTTGAGTCTTTGCCAATAGTCCAGGTCCCTCGTTTCTGAGAAGTATGAGGTAAAATTTCTTTGGAGCGATTCTATCTTAGATAGTTGGCCTTTTGTTGTTGGTGACCATAACTGAGAACAGTAGTCAATCCTCGGAAGTATCATACTGTTCCAGAGGGTTTTCATTGTTGAGGTATCTCTTGATTTGAAGGTGCGCAAGATCCACCCGCTGTACTTTCTTGCAGTAAGACAGACTGAGTCAAGGTGTTCTCTGAATTTTAGGTTGGTTCCCATGTGGATGCCTAAATCTTTCACATACTGTTTTTCCATTATTTGTTGTCCTGATGGGTTTCTGCAGTTTGTTGTATTTTTCAGATCTTGATCTGTTCCGTAGCGAATTAGTTCAAACTTCTTATCATTGAACAACATGTTGTTTGTTTCCTGCCATTTATATATGGTGGTCAGGTCCTTTTGTAAGGCCTCTGTATCCACCTCGTCTTTGATTTGTCTCATGACCCTGGTGTCATCAGCAAAGGATGAGACGTTGCTGGTTGTATCTTCATCTATGTCAGAGATGAGGATGAGAAACAGGATTGGGCCGAGTACTGTACCCTGAGGAACACTGCTGGTGATGGTGTTGAATGGGTTCCACTCACAGTGACTGTTTGAGTTCTATTTGTAAGGAACTCATGTATCCATGTACCAACTTTTCCTCCTACTCCTAGCTTTCGAAGTTTGTGACCATGATCTACCTTGTCAAATGCTTTGGCAAAGTCGAGGTAAATAACATCTGTGTTGTATCCATTCTCTAGATTTTCTAGGATTTGGTCATGGTGTGCTAGTAGTTGGGAAAGACATGATCTACCTAACCTGAATCCATGCTGGTTGCAATTCATCAGATTGTTGGATTCCAGGAACTCAACCAGTTTTCCACGAACTATTCTTTCGAAGACCTTGATAATGTGTGATGTCAGTGAGATTGGTCGGTAGTTCTTTGGTTTTGATTTGCTGTCCCCTTTATGTATTGGAGTTATGTGTGCTTCTTTATATGTATTTGGTATTTTGCCATTCTCCATAGATTCCCTCCATATCATGTAAAGGGGTTTCGACAATTGTACCTTGCAGTTTTTAAGTATCATGGCATTGAAACCGTCAGGCCCCGCAGCCGAGTGCATGGAGAGCTTGTCTATGGCTCTTGCTATGTCTTCTGGGTTGAAATCAATGTCGGATAGGGTAGGTTTAGTATGGTCGATATCCTTGAAGAATTTTCCTGGGTCATGGATCTTCATGGTTTTAGATGGCTCACTGAAGACACTTTCATACTGTTGACCCAACATTTCTGCCATTTCAATAGGGTTATTCACTACATCCCCATTTTGTCTCTGGAGAGGTCCTATTGTTGACTTGGTATTCGAGTATTTCTTTGCAAAACTGTAGAAACATTTTGGATTTTTCTTGATGTTTTCTATGGCTCTCTTTTCTGCATTGTTACATTCTTCATCATAGTGTTGTTTTAGATTGTCTTCTAATCTGTATATTTGGTCAAGGACTTTCTGTAATTCATGTTTTGATGTCAGCTTAGATGTTTTGTTTCTTAGTCTTGACCTTTTGCGCATCAGGATCTTTCGCTCCCATGGTACAGGTTTTTTTGTAGACTTGGTTTTCTTTAGAGGAACATTTTTTTCACATATTTCTTCGATCTTGTTTAAGAATTTCTTGTGTTTATCTGGCCCAGTAAGGTAGAGATCCCAGTCAATGATTTGTAACTGGTTGTTAATAGTTTCCCAATTTGCCTGGTGATAATCATACCTGCATAGCTTTGGCATGTCCTTTTGTTTAAGAGTTGTGGCATTGGGCTCATTACCAGTGTGTAAATGCATTTCAATAATATTGTGGTCTGAAAGGATTGTTGGGGTTGAGTGAAGGTCAAATAGCGTGTCCTCGTTGTTGGTGAAAACCAAGTCGATCGTATTATTATTTCTTGTTGCTTCTGTCATCATTTGTTTGAGGTATAATTTCTCTGTGACTTCCAACAGTTTGGCTGCCTGTATTTGTTCAGCTTTTGTCCCCAGTTTTAGTATGTGTCCATGTGGCCAGATGATGTTAGGGAAGTTGAAGTCACCAAGGAGGATAATGTCTGGCATTGGACTTGCCATGTTTCCCAGAATTTGTTGGAGCTTTGTCAGTGGCTCAGTGAAGGATAATGTTGGGCTGTTTGGCGGTCTGTACATTATTGTTACAACTGTATTAAGTTGGATGATTTTTATGCACAGCAGGTTGCAGTAGGCATTTGATTCATTGACAAGTTCTATGCCTGCATAGGTATCATGGATATACATGATAACGCCCCCATGGGATCTGCCTTGTCTATCACATCTGAAGATGTTGAATCTATTGATTGTGATTTCGCTGTTGCGGATGTTTTCGTTGAGATGACTTTCAGTAATTCCAATTATTTTGGAGTTGTTTTCTGTTGCTAATTCTTCCAAGAAAGGGACTTTACACTGTTTTGTTTTCGGATAAAGACCCTGGATATTTGCTGTTATTATGCTTGTTGTACCAGATACATCTGCCCTATTGTTGGCAAGACTGTTGTAGTTGCTGGGACTGTGCTGACTGGATATTCGGTCTGCTGGGCTGTCTGTATTTGTTGTATGTGCCCTGTAAGTCCAGGTGTCAGCCTTTGTATCAATGTTGCCTGGTTTTGCTGAGTCGTCTGTATGGAGTACAGCTGTTGTTGTAGTTGGTAGATTATGCCTAAAAAACTGCTTTCATTCATTACTATATCAAATTTCTGCGAGTTTGGGTTTGTTACAGCTGATGTATGCAATTGAGTAGCATGATTTTCATTCACTGTTGAGCCATGACCTGGGTTCCGCATTTTTGGGAAATGGTTTTCATACCCTGCTGAGCTTGGTCCTGGTGGTGTGGGTTCAGTAGTTTTTATGCGAATTGTACCCTTCCGGTGCATAAATTTGCAATTCTCACCAAAACATTCTTTTTTTCTCAGCAAATTGCGGCACATCTTTGGGTGAAGGAGTTCACATTCTCGGCCATTTTGGCATCCTTTTTTTCGATCAGTACCGAAGTTGATATATGGTCTGCATGGTTTGGGGTGACTGTACATGCACCCTGTACCTGAAAGACCATGTTTGCACTTGTTGCGCCTGTAATGGATACATACTGGCCTTTCTTCATTTGAGCGTTTGCTCTGGATCTGTTTCTTTTCTTTTCCCACATGCATTCACAGACTAGCACCTAATACTTCCCAATCCCTAACTCTTGTCACCCCTATCCCACCTCGTACCTCTATGCATTCCCTCACAACACGCAGTATTCACTCCAAAAAGCACACACAACACATAAATGCATATATATGTATATATATATACATATTGCACAGAAACATATACATGCACTCTATAGGGTTAGACACACACACACTCCATGCACTAACATACACACACATGATAGCCTCACATACATATACACACATCCATTTGCAGGCACACATACACATAGATACATGAAATGCCATCACTCCACAAAATACACACACTAGGTTACTTATACACATACTCTCACACACATATTTTAAGCTTGTCCACACATACATTTACACGTGCTTGCTTCCATTCACATATACACACCCACACACACCATCCTCACATACACACATGCACATCCTAGTTCAGCTGAGTCACCATTATTATCTCCCTTTCACTCAGCTTTCTTCTGGTCATTTTATCATATTGAACCATTAGTCCCTACACATTTTTTCTCTCTACTTTTTCATTATCTCTCCCTTTTTTCAAAGAGCATAGGCTCAAAACATCAAAGACTTTTCCATTCTTCTTGAGCGTTAAGCTAATACACCTAATTGTTGTTCCCTCATCTGTCTTCATCTTTTGTTTTCTGTAAATTTGAATTATATATATATATATATTTGTTTATTTATTTAAGGTATATTTAATTAGGAACGTAGCAGTGATGACCTTAACTTTGAGACCCAGTCTCAACTCATGGCTTACCACTTCTCACTACATTATCCAAACTGCCCTTACCTGAGCACGATCCATTGACTGTGCCTCTGTTCTCTTTCCCTACACCCACCCCACCCTTTCCCACCAACCTCCCCTCCACCCTACTCTCCAACACACCATTCTCTGAGCCGTCCCTTGACTCCAGTCTGGCCCCTCCAATTCCCACTTCTTCCCTAACCCACCCTTTCTCTCTTTTAAATGCGCCCATAACCTGCAAGACCTTCTGGTCTACTGTTTCTTCTCTACTCCTGGCACCCAAACTGGCTCCTTCCCCTGCTCTCACCAATGCTGTCACACCTACTCCTACCACTCCAACACCACTATTCTTACCAGCAACCACTACCAGCACTACCACATCACTGACTCTTTTACCTGCACCTCCAGCAATGTTATCTACTACATCTCTTGCTCTCAAAATAACGCTCGTTCACCAAATAGTCGGTAGTATTACAATAGTCTTCCAAGTCTAGATTTAGATATTTATTGTGTGTGAAAATAAAATTGAATAAAGTAGAGTCAACAAGAAGGAGTATGGTTGGACAGTTATTTTTTACAGTTCTATTTTAAAGAGATGAGGAACTATGTGCATTATTTACATTATTTACACTATTTACATTTAATGGATATTTGTCCTCATCTTGTTTGTTGTTAACACAACGTTTTGGAAAATAACCAGAGATGATGATAGAAAGAGAATCCAACAAGATCTGGAAAAGTCATACATGAAAGAATTTGAAATGGTGAAGACACGCCAAATTAAAAAGTTAATGAAACTCAAAGGTCAGAGAATGAAGACTGAAATCCATCTCCCACCTCTGAAGGCTGTAATTAATGTAAGCAGCCGACATCTAGAAAGCTCTGAAGAAGCAGTACTGAATAAAGGTCTCAACTTTGTGACAACCATCAAGCATATTCCATACTTGGACATAACAGCCTCTATTTAAGAGATAACCAAAAAGATACCAAAAGCTCAGGGAGATGAACTAAGGTGGAAAATGAGACAAGTGCTGGAACAAGCGAAACTTCCCAAACCAAATATCACTAAGGAAGAAAAGTTCACTATCAAAAGACTACAGAATGACAATATTGCAATGCAATTAACTTATTTATTGTATTAAACAGGTGAAGGTAAAGAAATATTTTTACCGTAAATTTATAATACAAATAAGAAAATAGAGAAACAAATTTAGTTTGTTCATCAACTTACGGATATTAGAAGCATAAATATTGTGGATTAAATTCAGCTTTGACAAAAAGTTTGGAATTACTCTTTTGGATTTTAAAATTGAATATGTTCACTTTATGTGGATGTATAAAATAATAACTATATTTTGTCTGATTTATATGATTATACGCATGTAATTTTGTATACGCATGTATTGGCGCAGGAGTGGCTGTGTGGTAAGTAGCTTGCTAACCAACCACATGGTTCCGGGTTCAGTCCCACTGCGTGGCATCATGGGCAAGTGTCTTCTGCTATAGCCCCGGGCCGACCAATGCCTTGTGAGTGGATTTGGTAGACGGAAACTGAAAGAAGCCTGTCGTATATATGTATATATATATATATGTATGTGTGTGTGTTTGTGTGTCTGCGTTTGTCCCCCTAGCATTGCTTGACAACCGATGCTGGTGTGTTTACGTCCCCGTCACTTAGCGGTTCGGCAAAAGAGACTGATAGAATAAGTACTGGGCTTACAATGAATAAGTCCCGGGGTCGATTTGCTCGACTAAAGGCGGTGCTCCAGCATGGCCGCAGTCAAATGACTGAAACAAGTAAAAGAGTAAAAGAGAGTAAAGAGATATATATGTATACGTATGAATATATATATTGAATCTTGTATCGTGAATTTTTGATATGTAGTAGACATTATTATAGTATGTAAGATCTGTTGAAGATTATTGTTAATACAATAATATTGTTGTTACTGATAAGCATAGTAGTGTATATATGTTCTAATGTATTTACATGAATATACGATGCATGGTATATCCAATGTAATATATTGTTTAATGGTGTTCATTAATGTATTTTGCGCATGTGAATAGTATATACGCTTTGCTTTCGATCCTTTTTTCCAAGAAATCTAATGCTCGTAGCTTAGTTTTTTCCTTGGGGCTGGCCAGATCGGAGCGATCTCAAGATTAATCAGCCAAAATTGCGAGGATGATCCGGTTCTTGACTGAACATTAGAAGCTTCGAATGACCCGTCCGTTTTTAGTATCGTCTATTTGAATGTTTTGCATTCTTGTCCCATTTTGTATTTTGCAGCTTCTAACCAGCGCCATGAGAAGATCGTTGTCTTCGTCTGCCGAAAAAGGCATTTTTTTCCAAATGCACCAGCTAAACTAAGTTGTACTGTCTATTAGTCGTAAGACACCCGCTGTTTTTGTCATGTTTTTACCATTATTGTTTTTTGTATTTTATATTCGTGTGGCATCGTCCGTTTTTCTGTCCCTGTTTCGTATACATTCGATCCTTTTTCCAAGAAATCTAATGCTCGGAGCTTAGTTTTTCCTTGGGGCTGGCCGGATCGGAGCGATCTCAAGATTAATCAGTTTTGTGTTTCTTAAATGGCTTCCACGCTGCAATTGTTTTCGTTCAAACACACCACCTCACTTCAGGTCACTTGCTATGCAAGTCCGTCTCCGTAATATATATATACATATTTATATATATACATATTTATATATATACACATATATATACATCTACATATATATATACATATAGGCGCAAAGTGGCTGTGTGGTAAGTAGCTTGTTTACCAACCACATGGTTCCGGGTTCAGTCCCACTGCGTGGCACCTTGGGCAAATGTCTTCTACTATAGCCTCGGGCCGACCAAAGCCTTGTGAGTGGATTTGGTAGACAGAAACTGAAGAAGCCTGTCGTATATATGTATATATATATATATATATATGTATGTGTGTTTTTGTAGCTGTCGGACTGGCAGTGTGAAGCGGCTGACCTCCCTTGTTCGAAGGTTATAATGGATACAGATTGTGTATCAATAGCTATCTTGATGGCGGTGGCCTCATGGAGCTGACCATGGCAGCGATTATTCTTATATCTATAAGGAGTAAAGACCCCCTTCGGTCATGAATGACCATGGGATTGCACCTAGAAAGTTACCCTCCTAGACACAAGTCCGGGCAAGGTTGTTTATGGAAGACCAGCAGTCGCCCATGCATACCAGCCTCCCCTCTCCATGCCACTAGTGTTATCCAAGGGAAAGACAAAGGTCGATACAGCTTGGCCCCTGTGACGTCGCAACTCATTTCTACAGCTGAGTGAACTGGAGCAACGTGAAATAAAGTGTTTTGCTCAAGAACACAACACGCAGCCCGGTCCGGGATTCGAGCTCACAACCTCACGATCGTAAGCTCGACGCTCTAACCACTGAGCCATGCGCCTTCACTTCTTATATCTATAAGAATGCCATATTAATATGGCGATAACAATTAATTTCCAGTAAACGCTGCCATAATCTCTTTTATAGAGACTTAATAATTTTAATATTTCTATTATATATATATATATATATATATATATATATACACACACACATATATACATATATTAACATGTATATATATATATACACATATATGTATATACATATCATCATCATCATCATTGCCCTTCCTAACGTCAACCACTCTGAGAGTGTAGTGGGTGCTTTTTACGTGCCACTTGCACGGGGCCCAGTCAGGCGGTACTGGCAATGACCTCGCTCGAATCTTTTTACATGTGCCGGTGAAGCAACGTTGGTAATCATCACGCTCGAATGGTGCCCTTTTACATGCCACGGGTATGGAAGCCAGTTGGCTGCTCTGGCAACGATCACAACGATCACGCTCGGATGGTGTTCTTGGCACCCTGCTAGCACAGGCATAAGTGCCAGTAAGGCTACGCTGGTCACGATCACACTCGAATAGCCGCTCTGTCAACGATCACACTCGTATGGTGCTCTTTGCACCCTGCTAGCACGGATGCCAGTCATCGAAATGATTTTGATTTCATATATATATACATAAATATATATGTAGGTCCCGGGTTGAGTCGGGGTTAACCACAGTAAATAAGGTACTCAATACATAGCAGAGTAAATTAATTTATTATATTATTTTATTATCTATGTATCTAGTCCTGTAGAAGCTCCTTCTATATAATAAATTTAAAAAAAATACATAAATATATATATACATATATATATACACACATATACATATTATATATATACATACCGTAACTCCTCGAGTATATTCCACCCTTGAGTATAATACACACCTCTTCTCCAACTTGAGTCGTACGTAATTAAGCCAGCAGAACCTAGTTGAACAAACGCTTCCGCGCATGCATAATACAACAATGGTGATGTTCTTAACTGCTATATGGGAATGTAAATGTTTGCAAATTGTTTTTGTTACATGATATTCTGTGTTCTGAATACTTTTATTTTAATAAATGTTGCTTACTGCAAGTTATTGATGATTCTTTTATGACTTCATTGCTTTCAGACTTAGCTTAATGTATTTTCGCGCCCGACATCACAAAATGCATCTGAATAAACATTGCTGGACAGCAAATAGAAACTCAGACATTGCTTAAAAAAATATTTTTTATTTTTAACCTCGTATATAGTACACACTAGGGATTTTGACCATTAGATTTTGGGAAAAAAATGCGGATTATATGCAAGGATTTATGGTATATATATTATATATAATATATATATATATATATATATATATATATATATATATATATATATATATATACATACATATATATATACACATATATATATGTATATATATATATATATATATATATATACATATATATATGTATATATATATATATATATATATATATATACATATACATACACATATATATACATATACACACACACACATATATATATACATACACACACACATATATTCATTTTGCAAGATTCTTGATATGAGTTCGTGTGTTAAAACAGATATTTTTGTATTTGGAGATGGTCATGTTACCAGTTTAGCCAATAAAAACACACGCAATATATATTTGGTGTTCACTGTCTTCAGCTTTATTCTATATTAATCGTATTTCAGCCAGAGTTCTTTCATCACACTTATGTGATCTCATCAGTGGTCCTTTGCTTTCTTCTTTCTTTTTCTCTGTTTTTCCTTAGTAATGATCGGCCATTTTGTATTCCTATTGTATGTGTCTTTATTTGTGCATGTAGGAATGTATCTGTATTATCAGTATCCCCTGTTTATACATATTCGTTTAATTTGCTTTTATCTATTTTGTCCATGTTTATATCGGCTTATTTTTTCTTTTCTTTCTCTTATTGTATTTGATTTAATTTGTTAATATATATAGTTATTTAATTCCATTTATTTATCTCTGTATTGTATTATATGTTCATATTGTATCAGTTTATGGGGATCTTATTCTGTCATAGGTTGTGGTGTGTGCTAGTGTTCCATTCTAGTTTCCTATTCAGGCTAGATTTATCTTCTATTATGTGTGTAGCTTCCATAATTTGTCTAATTGTTGCGTCTGTTCTATGTGTGGACAATATTTTAACTTCTATGTTTTTGAGCGAGCCTCCATGTTCCTGTTCGGCGTGTTGGTACAGAACCAATGAGCTCTTCTCTTCCTTAAGTTCCCTCCAATGCACATTTACCCGCTCTCCTATGCTCCATGCTGTTTCCCCTATGTATGTCATTCTCTTGTTACTGCACCATCCCTCTGTACATCTTACACTATAGACTACATTCCTAGCTTTACAGTTTGTTTTTACACTGGCCCCTTGAAGAACCACATAGTAAAGTTTAACAAAAGACTATACATGTAGGTTCAAGAAGTAGCCATTGGTGTCAGTGTAGCTGAGATGTGGCCGGCCCATTCCTGACCTAGTGGGACAGAAAACTTTAGTAATCCTTAGCAGAACAGTCCACAACTCTTCTACTTTACAGTAGGTATTTAGATGACATTAGTATCATAGTCAAGACCAAATCTAGTAACGGTAATGTAGAAACTGAGAGGAGCATAATGGAGAGCATCCAGCAAGTAGCTAACTCCATCCACCAAAGTATCAAGGTAACTATAGATTACCCCACTAGGCACCATGACAATAGACTCCCTGTCCTTGATACTGAACTTTGGTTAGAGACTGTGAACAGCAGAGTGCAGCTCCTCCACTCCTATTACCTAAAACCCATAGCTTCAAAATATGTTGTTCACAAGAACTCAGCTTTGTCACACAACATGAAAATTAACATACTGATAGCAGACTTAGTTAGGATAATGTCCCCACTATGCAAACCCTATGAAATGAAGAAACATATACTGATCTTCATGCAATTCTCTGGATATTATCAGAAAGATAGGGTTTGAGTATACAGGGGTGCTAGAAAGAAATTAGATAACATTATATGTAATGATACCAGTGGTACCTTCCCTTGATATAGAAGCAAAGACTGAAAGCTTGTGACAAAGCAAACAGGGTGAACACGTGGTATAAAACTGACAAATATTAAGGAGTGATGTTTTTAGAGGCCCAGCCCTTGGAGAACTAGCCCATAGATTTAGGAAAGCTCTGAAGGAGACCACACTCAACATTAAGATTGTTGAAAAGCCAGAGAACTCCATCAGATCACAACCATGTAGGACATACCCCTTTGAGAATATCATATGCACCAATGATAACTGCATGGTATGTAGGATTAGCCCTGGCATTAACTGTAGAACTCAAAATGTAGTTTACAGCATAAGATGCATAGAAGGTGCTTGTAAAGAAATGAACATGATGTACATAGGGGAGACATCTAGGAGCATTGTGGAACAACTAAACGAACATCTGAGACAATATGACGACAGAAAACAGTCCTCCATATTCTACCAACATGAAGGAAACCTAGGTCAACTTGACATCTGCATCTTATCCAATCATCTAAAAGACCCAACATTCAGACAAATATGGGAGTATGTCCTCAAAAATGAAACTTCCCCAATACTAAATAGGAAATATACGTAGTAGATATCATACCCCCATACCCACAGTTTATATTTATGTACAGGTAGAATAGTTAGTGGGCTGTTATGTAGATAGATCTATGTGTGTGTTTGTGTACGTATATATATATGTATATGCACATGTATGTAAGCATATGGATATGAAAGTAAACAGATAGACATACAGACAGATAGGTACATAGGTTATATGAACAGACAAGCACACATACGCAGATGAAGACTGAAACACATGACCATATACACACACACTTCACTTCACACAAGGACACATAAGGAGACACGCGTCCACACATATGGAGATGCACATCCATACATACAAACACAGTACATGGTTGCAAAACACACACAAGGAGACAGAGATACACACACATATACAAACACACACATACATAAAAACACACAAACACATGAATATGCAGAATACATATGAGTGTTTATTGAGCGAAAACACCTAAAAGCTCCATGAGGCTCCGGCAGGGGGTGGTGATCCCTGCTGTACTCTTTCACAACTGTTTCTTCTGTTGGCCTGCTCGCTTAGCCAGCGGGGTGGTGTCATTCGAAGGCTAAAACAATGCGAACGCATTGTGACCAGCGATGTGTAACTACATCTGATGGACTGGTCGGAATATATATATATATATATATATATAATATATATATATATATATATATATGTATAAGGGTGAAAAGGAACACACGAGTTGATATATATGAAAAAACAAGTCAAAAATAGAAAATGCTAAAATAATTTTATAGTGAACATTTCAGTACCGGTTTCGGTCATTTTGAGACCTTTTCAACTGTAACGATTAAATAATTAAATTTAGAAAAATTAGAAGAAAAGTTTTTTTAAAAGAATATTTCTATAGTAGTGTTCAGATTTAAGTGGCATTCTGCCTTTCTCTGACTCCCTTGTTTGCACTTGTGTGTCGGAGGTCGTTGTGAGTTCTTGGAAGGGTAGTAGAGGAAGAAGGCTGGTGGGGAAAGGGGGATGGGAGAATCTGGGAGTGCCCTGATGGTCGTATTTTGAATGGTCAGTGGCGGCTGGCAGTCTCAGTTCAATTCAGGAGAATATTTATATTGACAGGCTTGTTTATAGAATTAGCGTAGGTGTTATACTAAAAAACATTAGTGACAAAGTTAAGGGGTAGGGGGTGGAGAAGTAGAAGAAGAAGAAGAAGAAGAAGAAGAAGAAGAAGAAGAAGAAGAAGAAGGAGAAGAAGATGACGATGATGGTGGTGGTGGTGATGATTATGACGACGATGATGATGATAATGATGATGAAGAAGAAGAAGAAGGAGGAGAAGGAGAAGATGGTGGTGATGATGGTGGTGATGATGACGACGATGATGATGATAATGATGATGATGAAGAAGAAGAGGAAGAAGAAGAAGAAGAAGAAAAAAACAGAGAAGGGGGAATATGAATGGGTGTAAGTATAGCTATGAAGGGGCTGATTAGTAATGGATTCTATGGAGTGTAATATTTGTGTGTGTATATATATTTTTTTCTTTTATTCTAAAGTTGAGGTATATTAATTGTTTGTCGTAGACCCGTTTAGAAGTGGCTTGTATTTTGTAATAAAGAGATTTTCTTTACTTATTCGTTGTCTCGAGGTTGTATCGTCCCTAAATTGGTAGAGGGGGAAAATTCTGAAGTTTGGTGTTTTTTTGTTGGCGCAAGTATCTATGTGTTGGCTAAAAGCTATTTTTCTGTTTTGGGGAATTTTTATCTGGGATCTGTGCAGGGCCATTCGTTTACGCAAACCATTTTTTGTTTGGCCTATGTACTGCTCTTGACACCCGGAGCAGGTTAGTGAGTATATTAGGTTCTCCGAAGCACATGTGAAGTTGCTTTTCACTGTAAACCGTTGTCCCTGCTTGAAGGAGAACTCTGATCCCTCAATTAGATAGTCGCGTATCCCGCAATTGGGTCTTCCACATTTTTTCATCTTCTCCTTCTCCTTCTTCTTCTTCTTCTTCTTCTACTTCTCCACCCCCTACCCCTTAACTTTGTCACTAATGTTTTTTAGTATAACACCTACGCTAATTCTATAAACAAGCCTGTCAATATAAATATTCTCCTGAATTGAACTGAGACTGCCAGCCGCCACTGACCATTCAAAATACGACCATCAGGGCACTCCCAGATTCTCCCATCCCCCTTTCCCCACCAGCCTTCTTCCTCTACTACCCTTCCAAGAACTCACAACGACCTCCGACACACAAGTGCAAACAAGGGAGTCAGAGAAAGGCAGAATGCCACTTAAATCTGAACACTACTATAGAAATATTCTTTTAAAAAAACTTTTCTTCTAATTTTTCTAAATTTAATTATTTAATCGTTACAGTTGAAAAGGTCTCAAAATGACCGAAACCGGTACTGAAATGTTCACTATAAAATTATTTTAGCATTTTCTATTTTTGACTTGTTTTTTCATATATATATATATAGTTAATCCAAACAAGAAAGCACAAAAAAAACACAACAACGCGAGGACGTGGAACAAATATAGTATTATTGGATGCTCAGGAAAGGAGGGTTTAACATTTCGAGCGGAGCTCTTTGTCGGAAACATAGGAGAAGGAAAGATCCAGAGAAGGGAAGACAGAGGAAAAAAAATCGCCACATATACTGTCACAAGTGTGCCTGTCCGAAACAGTTAAGTAACTTAACTGAGGAAGGAGGGCTATAAATGAACCCTCTCCTTTTGCCTGTCCTAATTTTTGTTTCTCCTGTCCACCTCTGTATTGTCTGTCCGAATGTTTTATTCTCCTCTGTTGAGATTTTTATTTTTATTCCATTTTCTATATTTATATATACATATAGTGGCATACGTACACTTATGCTCACCTAATAGTAGGTATCTACATTTTGTATGACTCTTACTCTTTCTTTTAGTCATTATTTTTCCACTTTTCTCACTCCCCCCCCTCTCTCATATTTCTTGGCCCTTTCTGTCTTTAACTCACACTTTTTTCCCCTTCATTTATCTCCCCTGTACCTTTCCCATTGTCTGTGATTTTTTTTACAATCCGTCAATCCCACTGCCTCCAACCCCTCTCTTCTTCCACATGACTGGTGTCTGTCCAGCCACGATCTTTCTTTCTTGGCCTAACTGCTGACCGCCAACACCTCTTATGTCCATCTCCTATGTTCCTGCTTTTAGGCTTTCACTTAATACACACCAGCTCAATTTGATTCATTCTCAGTCAAAAGACACCTGTTGTTATTTTCCTTTTTTTGTATTTGTAATTGTGTACCATGTTCTCCGTTTTTTAGTCTTTGTTGCCACACACATTTACTAGCTTTCTTACAAAAAAAATCTAATGCTCTTAGCTTAGACTTTTTTGGGGGTAACCAGATCGAACTGTCTCAAGTGTAACTGCCCAAAACAGTAAGGACTTCTGGGAACCTGACTGAGGAAGGAGGGCCATGAATGACCCGTCTTTTTTTTGCCTGTCCTTTACTTGTATTTTCCAGTCCACCTTTGTATCGCCTATCTGCTGAATGTTTTATTGTCCTCTGTTGCATTTTTGTTCCATTATATATATATATGTAATATATTTTGAATATACATCTAATATATAAAATAGAGATGCCTGTGTATTCGCTTTTCACACAAAAATTGCTTCACCAACTGCTTTCATACTTGTGATGCATGAATAATTTGGCCTTGGACAAATTTCAGGCTCTTCATTTGATCTTTTTATTAAAAATAATATTGCTTCATATATAGCATTCACTTCTTTAAAAAGTTTCTCAATGTCAGCTTCCAGTTTTGATGTAGCAACAGTAAAAAGCCTCATTCCCTATTTCTGTGTTTTCATTTCAAGTTTTCACTATTTGCAAACAACTACGATATAAATTACTGAAAGAAATATTTAAGTTCACAAATTTAAACATTCTGTACAAGAGCTTTTATTTATACGACTTTTACATTTCATGTTTATTACATTCATTGTTCGCAATATTCTCTCTCACACGCACAAGTCAGTCACACATGCACACGTGTGTTCTTGTAAGAACATTTGTATACATTTATGTATGTGTTTGTGAGAGAGAGAGAGTGAATCATGTATACATACATAAATTCATATGCATACATTTGCATGTATGTGTGTGAAGCAGAGAGAGAGAGAGAGAGAGAGTGATGTCCAAGTGGCATTCTCTCTCCCTTATACACACACACAAAAAGATGTATGCATATTTTTGTATGTACATATACATGACAACACAACCCTTCTCTCTTTCTCATACACGTCCATTTCATCTGATGTTTGATATTCTGTGTGTGTGTGTGTGTGTGTGTGTGCGCGTGTGTGGGGCGTTCCACAATTGCCTTTTATTTCAAATACTCTTGCGAAGATATTCATGTGACTCATTTTTTCATTTAATCCCATTTAAATTTTTGTAAAAGATGAGTTGGGGTAGATGTAGATGATCAGTATTCTACAGTGAAGCAAAGATGAGTATAGGTAGCCAGAGTCAATGTTGGACTCTGCAACTCTGTTGACTCTCTCAAGTATGTTTGCAAATATATAAACAAAGGTTTAGATGCTGCAACATACACTCTAATGCAGAATGGCAGTCAGCAGATAAATAAAAAGGACAAAGACGTACAGTATGACAGAGGAAGCCACATCAATGCCAATGAGGCTTTTCAATTTTCCCATTCATGAGAGGTACCCAGTCATCATTCATCTCAGTGTCCATCTAGAGAATGGCCACGAGGTTACCTTTACAAAACAAACAGCCTTGCAACAAGCACTTTCTTCAAAAGAAACTGGCCTTATTACCTTTTTTAAGTTGTGTCAAGTAGATGAAGATGCAAGAAAACTCCTTTACTCACAATTACCCAAGTATTACACCTGGAAAAACAATAAATGATACAAGACAAAATTTGGGGCTAATGCCCTTGCAAGAGTTTACAGTGTTCCCCACAAGCCAAGCAGAATGCTACTACTTACGCCTCCTTTTGCATGAAGTATGTGGTCCCAAATCATTCCAAGATTTGAGGAGGGTAGATGGTCATGTGTGTGAAACTTATAGGGAAGTATGCTATCAACAAGGTTTTTTTTCAGAAAATGATAAACATTGGGACCTTGCATTGACTGAAGCATCAGTATCAGATTCTCCAAGGAAATTCCGTAACCTTTTTGCAATTATACTGAACATGTGTCAACTTGGCAGTCCCCTACAGCTTTGGATGAAACATCATGAGGACATGGTTGAGGACTTAAAGTATGCAATTCAACAGGCAAACCCAGATATCAGTATTCAGTTCTCTGAAACAATGTTTAACCAAGCACTGACTGAAATTGAGGATTGAGTTTTGGCCATGGGAAGCAAAAATTTGCAAGAGTCCTGCTCTGGATTGCTGAAAACAAGCCATCAAATTAGTGATTTAACTTCAGGAGACATATCAAGAGAGACAAATTATGACATCACAAACTTGGTTACATTTGTGAATGAACATGAACCTAAACTTCTTCCAGAACAACACTGTGCATATAAGATTTTATCATTATTATTATTATTGTTGTTGTTGTTGTATTATGAATTCAGAATTGATTTCCCAATTAATGGATAAACTCAATTTAGAATAACAAATTTCTTTACAATATATATTGTTTTTATCTTCCAATATACAAGGAACAATTTCATTCCTGGACAACGCTGGGTGCCTCTGCTAGTTTATACATAATATATATATACATATATATTAGGTTGTCAAGTATGAAATTTGTAAGGTAAACTTTGACAGCTTCTCATTTTGCGCCATTATTATATTTTGACAATATTTTTTGTTAGAAAGCTGACACATCTATTTCTTTGACTCATTTTGCGCTTTATAAAGTATTTATAAATAGTTTTTGGGAAATTCGTACACTTTTGAAATATGACTGCTTTCTTGGAAATACAACATCACAGATAGCTCAGAATATTAATGGGTTATTTCATTCTATTGTTATTACACAGCAGACAGTATCAAATTGGTTTACAAAATTTTGTTCTGGTAATTTTGACCTCACAAATGAGCAATTCAGCCAACAAGAAACAAATGTGGATAATGATGAACTGAAAGCCACCATCAAGTCAAATCCATCTCAAAGTGTCCGTGAGTTACCGTTGTTGTTTGGTGTTAGCAAGCAAACAATATTGACTCACCTAGTTCAAATCGGTTAAGTGAAAAAGTTGGATAAGTGAGTTCCACCTGAACTCAATGAAAATCAGAAGCAGCAATGTTTGGAAGCCTGCATTATGCTACTTTCTTGTCACAAAAATGAATCATTTTTTAATCAAATTGTAACATGTGATGAGAAATGGATCCAATACAACAACAGTAAATGTTCAGCACAATGGCTGGACAAAGACAAGCCACCAAAACACAGTCCAAAAAGCAAAATTCATCAAAAGAAGCTGATGGTATGTGTTTGGTGATCTGGTGCAGATGTGATCCATTATGATCTCATTAAACATGGCTCATCAATCATGGTTGAAGTCTACTGCAGCCAACTGGACCAAATGATGCAGAAACTTACAAAAGCACAGCCTAGGTTAGACAACAGATCCACTTCTATTTTATTGCAAGACAATGCCAGACCACACATTGCAAAAATGACATTGGTGAAACTACAGGGGTTGGAATTGGCAGTTCTCCATCATCCACCCTACTCACCTGACCTTACCCCCACTGACTACCACCTCTTCCAGAATTTGGATAAGGTTTTGATAGGAAAAAAAATTTAATTCCAATGATGCTGTAAAACAGGCCTTCCAAGATTTTATTGACTCTAGATTGCCAGGCTTTTATAGTTCTGAGCTGGACAAGCTACCACTGAAATGGCAAAAGTATATTGACAATATGGATGCATACTTTGATGAATAAAACTATTCCTTGTATTTATAAAATATTAGCAACCTTTTTTCTTTTCTACAAATTTCATACTTGATGACCTAATACATATATATGCAATGCATGCATATATACATACATATGTATGTAATATATGTATACACTCAATTCTCTTTTTGCACGGTTTAGAAATAACATGGTCTAACAAAAAGAACTGATATTTTTTTGCACTATTTTTTTACTTTAACAGTTTAAACATCTGTCCTTGTGTGACCATGGAATCTATTGCAAGTGGCAAGTAAACATCAATCAATTATAATTTACAAAACTCCAAAACTCTACATAATTATGATTAAGTAAGAATTTAGTGAAGTAAAATACAATCCAATCTAATTTTTCCATATAGTGATCCCCCACTCTTCGGTGTGGGCAGGACCTATGCACTCTACATAGCTCTGGCTACGTGTAACTGCTCCATGAGATGGTGTGCAGTGGCAGTCATTAGCATCTGGTCTAAAACAAAAGAAGTGTTGCGTGTTTCATCCTCTGCGATATTTTTTTATTTGCAATCGTGATAACCCCAAAATGTCGGTTGATACATCTAAGAAAAATAAAAGAGCATCAATTTCTTTGGAAACCAAAATCAATATTTTGGATCGTCTTCATAAGGGCAAAAGTACAGTGTCTTAGGGAAGGGCTTTCTGCCTGAATGAAGCTACGATAAGAACGATCAAAAGGAATGGTGCTGCCATTAGAAGATCTATAGCTTCTGGAACAAAATTATCTGCCAAGTTGTCATATATAAGAGACATGATTCAAGAAAAAAATGGAGAAAGCTTTAATAATATTGATAGAAGAAAACAATCACAAAAAGGATAACAGTAGATGGTAAAACCATAAAACAGATGGCATTACAATTTTACAAGAAGATTAATGATCTGGAATCATCAAGTGTGTTACATCTGTCTAGTGATAAAAAGAAGAATGAATTTCCTGCAAGTACGGGATGGCTTACAAAATTCCTTGAAAGACACGCACTGCATAATATAAAAATGTGAGGTGAAATTTCACTGGCATATAAGACTGTTGCTGAAGAATTTCTTCCAAAACTAGCCAAAATAATTGAAGAAGGTGGTTACATTTCAGACCAAGTTTTCAATGCAGATGAAACTGGTCTTTTTGGGAAAAAAAAAATGCCAAACAGAACATACATAGCAAAATCAGAGAAAAGTGCCAGTGGTTTTAAGGTAGCTAAAGACCATGGAACTTTCTTGTTATGTAGCAACGCTTCAGGAGATTGTTTGTTAAAACTTATTAATTTATCAATCAGTTCGTCTGCATGCAATGAAAGGTGTAGACCTAAGTAAATTACCAATTCATTGGAGAGCCAATAAAAAATCATGGATGACAGCAGAAATATTTACTGAATGGTTTAACAACTACTTCGTTCCTGAAGTAAGAAGATATATGGAAGATAAAGGTCTTGAGTTTAACGTCCTTTTACTTATAGACAATGTAGCCAGTCATCTGGATTTGGAACACCTGAATGTAAAAGTCATATTCTTGCCACCTAATACATCGCTGATTCAACCACTTGATCAGGGTATAATTTCAACATTCAAATCATATTATATCCAGTGAACATTTGAGTATATTATAGATGAAAAGATGGTACACTTTCAATCATTCAAGCATGGAAAAAAATTACTACAATTAATGGTGTTAAATATGCTGCCCTAGCTTTATCCAAATTAAAGCCATCCACCCTAAATGCATGCTGGAGATCAATTTGGCCAGAATGTGTAAAGCCTAAACATCTCATACCTAGCATAAATATGAATGAATTACATTCTGATATCATCACTTTGTCACATCAGATTGGCAGAGAAGGTTTTGAAGAATTAACAAGTGAAGATATTGCAGAATTAACAACTGACGAAGCTCCTAATGAAGAACAAATTATAGAGAGTATTTCAGAGAATGTATGTGATTTCAGGTTAGTGGAACCACTTCTTCATCATCACTACTATAAACAGGAAGTACAATTCGGGAAGGCTTCCAAATAGCCAATAAACTTGGAAACCGTTTTCTTACAAATGATAACTATGGTGAATGAGCTGTGCAACTCCGATGTGATTTGAAAATGATTATAGCATGTTATGAAGAATCATATGAAGAACTAACAAAAACAAAATCACAGTGTCTGATAACCAAATTTGTATTCAAAACCAGTGAAACAAAAGAAACACAACATGTTAATTTTATTCAAGATACATGTGGAGATATATTGCCATTAAATATTTCCAGTGATGAGAGTGATTTTGAGCCTCTGAAAACCAACAAAGCGGCACGTTTACTATCTAGTAGTGACACTGAATGACTATGTTTTATATATATATATATATATATATATATATATACACATGTATGTATAAATAAAAAATTCAATTTATTTGTATATATATACATATATATGTAATATATATGTTTTTTTATTTGTTTCAGTCATTTCACTGCAGCCCTGCTGGAGCACCTTTATATGTATATAAAGACTTTTGCATTTTCCCAAGCATCAAACTAACACACCTGCTTGTTGTTCATATACCTGTCTTTGTCTTTTGTTTTTCTATAAATTTCAACTATATAAAAATATATATATATATATATTATATATATATATATATATACACACACACACACACATACTTATATAATACGCAGGAGTGGCTGTGTGATAAGTAGCTTCCTTACTAACTACATGGTTCCGGGTTCATTCCCACTCCGTGGCAACTTGGGCAAGTGTCTTTTACAATAGCCTTAGGACCAAAGCCTTTTGAGTGGATTTGGTAGATGGAAACTGAAAGAAGCCCATCGTATATATATGTAACTTAGCGGTTTCTCAAAAGAACTGATAGAATAAGTACTAGGCTTACATACAATAAATCCTGGGGTCGATTTGCTCGACGAAAGGCAGTGCTTTGGCATGGCTGCAGTCAAATGACTGAAAGAATAAAAGAATATATATATACATATGTAATATATGTACACACATATATACATGGACACACACATATACTCGTTTCAATCCTTTGACTGTGGCCATGCTGAAGCACCATCTTTATTCGAACAAATCGACCCCAGAACTTATTCTTTGTAAGCCTAGTACTTATTCTACTGGTTTCTTTTGCCAAACTGCTAAGTTACAGGGACAAACACAGACACACAAACACACATATATATATACATACATACATATATATATATCACATCATCATCATCATCATTGTTTAACGTCCATTTTCCATGCTAGCATGGGTTGGATGGTTCAATCGGGGTCTGGAAAGCCGGGAGGCTGCACCAGGCTCCAGTCTGATTTGGCAGTGTTTCTACAGCTGGATGCCCTTCCTAATGCCATATATATATATATATATACACACAACAGATTTCTTTCAGTATCCATCTACCAAATCCAGTCACAAGACTTTGGTTGGCTGAGGCTATAGCAGAAAACACTTGCTCAAGATGTGGTTGGTAAGCAAGCTACTTATCACACAACCACTCTTGTGCCTTTATATATAATATATATACATACATACACATATATATACACACACACACACACACACATGTATATATTCTATGTGTGTGTGTGTGTATGTATATATATATATACTCATATAGGCGCAGGAGTGACTGTGTGGTAAGTAGCTTGCTAACCAACCACATGGTTCTGGGTTCAGTCCCACTGCGTGGCATCTTGGGCAAGTGTTTTCTGCTATAGCCCCGGGCCGACCAATGCCTTGTGAGTAGATTTGGTAGACGGAAACTGAAAGAAGCCTGTCGTATATATGTATATACATATATATGTATGTGTGTGTATTTGTGTGTCTGTGTTTGTTCCCCTAGCATTGCTTGATAACCGATGCTGGTGTTTACGTCCCCGTCACTTAGCGGTTTGGCAAAATTGAGACCGATAGAATAAGTACTGGGCTTATAAAAAGAATAAGTCCCGGGGTCGAGTTGCTTGACTAAAAGGCAGTGCTCCAGCATGGCCGCAGTCAAATGACTGAAACAAGTAAAGGAGTAAAGGAGTATACAGTTGTGTCTGGGGATAGTCATTCTCTTTTAGTGTCTTATCATTTAACCTTCTCACCACTAAAATTTCCACTCATCTATTTTTGTAGAATTTTCTTTGTGTCTTGCAACCTTTTCAATAGTTGTCAACCGTTATTCAAGCTGCGTTCCTTCTGTTTATTTGTGCGCATGTGTGTAGGTCAGTGTGTGTGCACATAGACATGTATGTATATATGTATGCATGTGTGTGCGTATGTATATATGTATGTATTTCACTACTGCCCACAAGGGGCTAAACACAGAGGGGACAAACGGATTATGTCGATTACATCGACCCCAGTGCGTAACTGGTACTTAATTTATTGACCCCGAAAGGATGAAAGGCAAAGTCGACCTCGGCGGAATTTGAACTCAGAACATAACGGCAGACGAAATACGGCTACGCATTTCGCCCGGCGTGCTAACGAGTCTGCCAGCTCGCCACCTTAATAAATGTATGTATATATGTATGTGTGTGTACGTTTGTATGTATGTATTCTGCATGTTCGTGTTTGTGTGTGTACGTCTGAGTATGTGTGTACGTACTGTTTGTATGTATAGACATGTGTCTCCATATGTGTCCTTGTGTGAAGTGAAGTGTGTGTGTATATGGTCATGTATTTCAGTCTTCATTTGCATGTGTGTGTGTATGTATGCTTGTCTGTTCATATTACCTATTTACCTATCTGTCTGTATGTCTATCTTTTTACTTTCATATTCATTTGCTTACATAGATGTGCATACATATATACACACACACATACATACATCTATCTACATAACAACCCACTAACTATTCTACCTGTATATAAATATAAACTGTGGGTATGGGGGTATGATAATCTACTATGTGTATTTCCTATTTAATACTGGGGATGTTTCATTTATGAGGACATACTCCCGTATTTCTTTGAGTGTTGGGTCCTTTGGGTGCTTGGATAAAATGCAGATGTCAAGTTGACCCAGGTTGCCTTCATGTTGGTCCTTGGTATGTTGGTAGAATATGGAGGACTGTTTTCTGTCGTCATATTGTCTCAGATGTTCGTTTAGTTGTTCCACAATGCTCCTAGATGTCTCCCCTATGTACATCATGTTCATTTCTTTACAAGCACCTTCTATGCATCTTATGCTGTAAACTACATTTTGAGTTCTACAGTTAATGCCAGGGCTAATCCTACATACCATGCAGTTATCATTGGTGCATATGATATTCTCAAAGGGGTATGTCCTACATAGTTGTGATCTGATGGAGTTCTCTGGCTTTTCAACAATCTTAATGTTGAGTGTGGTCTCCTTCAGAGCTTTCCTAAATCTATGGGCTAGTTCTCCAAGGGCTGGGCCTCTAAAAACATCACTCCTTAATATTTGTCAGTTTTATACCACGTGTTCACCCTGTTTGCTTTGTCACAAGCTTTCAGTCTTTGCTTCTATATCAAGGGAAGGTACCACTGGTATCATTACATATAATGTTATCTAATTTCTTTCTAGCACCCCTGTATACTCAAACCCTATCTTTCTGATAATATCCAGAGAATTGCATGAAGATCAGTATATGTTTCTTCATTTCATAGGGTTTGCATAGTGGGGACATTATCCTAACTAAGTCTGCTATCAGTATGTTAATTTTCATGTTGTGTGACAAAGCTGAGTTCTTGTGAACAACATATTTTGAAGCTATGGGTTTTAGGTAATAGGAGTGGAGGAGCTGCACTCTGCTGTTCACAGTCTCTAACCAAAGTTCAGTATCAAGGACAGGGAGTCTACTGTTGGGGTGCTTAGTGGGGTAGTCTATAGTTACCTCAATATTTTGGTGGATGGAGTTAGCTACTTGCTGGATGCTCTCCATTATGTTCCTCTCAGTTTCTACGTTACTGTTACCAAAGTTGGTCTTGACTATGATGCTACTGTAAAGTAGAAGAGTTGTGGACTGTTCTGCTAAGGATTACTAAAGTTTTCTGTACCACTAAGTCATGAAAAGGCCGGTCACATTCTCCAGCTACACCAACACCAAAGGCTGCACCTTGAACTTGTATGTATAGTTGCTTGTTAAACTTTACTATGTGGTACTTCAAGGTGGTTCTTACACTAGCCCCTATTGCATGCTCAATAATTCCCTTCACATGATAAGTTCTCAGGGTCTTTGATGTGTATGGGTGGGTGTGTCTGTATTTATGGAGACACACCCATAATCACAAAATCCCATACACACACAGAAATACTCAGACATGCACACACAAGGAGACAGAGGTACACACACACGCACATGCATAAAAACAAATACGAACACACAAACACATGAATATGCTGAATACATACATATTCACATACATACACACACTTACATGCATGCATACATACATGTGTATGCGCACAAACAAACAAAAAGAACACAGCTTGAATAACGGACAGAGTCAACAACTATTGAAAAGGTTGCAAGATGCAAAAGAAATTTTAGAAAAATAAATAAGTAAATGAGTGGAAATTTTACCGGAGAGTGTGTTAAATCATAAGGTACAAAAAGAGAATGATTCTCCCCAGACACAACAGAATATGCTTCAACACACCAACTCATATAAAGAATCTTTCAAACCAAATCCAAAAACTAAACATACTTTTTACTGGAAGGCAATACTTTGTATTGCATTACTGATATATATATATATCTTGAAGGCAATACTTTGTATTGCATTACTGATATATATATATATCTGGAAGGCAATACTTTGTATTGCATTACTGATATATATATATATATCTTGAAGGCAATACTTTGTATTGCATTACTGATATATATATATATATATATATATATATCTGGAAGGCAATACTTTGTATTGCATTACTGATATATATACATTTATATATATATATATATATATATATATATATATATATATATAAGTGTATATATATATAAGTGTATGTGTGTATATATATATATGCATACACATTCGTAAGTGTGCATGCGTACATATATAGGTATATATATATATATACATACAGATGCAGACACTAGCTTATGTACATGAACATATGTATAATTATGTGTATGCACACATGTGAAATGAAATCCTAATTTGTGAAGTTTAAATTAAAATAAATTGCATAAATGGAATGCAAAAGCAAGGTAGGCTGAGGAAAATATGGAGGGGACAGGTGGAGAAGGTGATTGGGAGGGTTGGCTTGAGAAGGGAGGATGCCCCAAACCAGGTGAGATGGTGTGAGGGGGGTTGCTATGGCATTGAGGTAGATCCAGCCACCCTTGTTAACGGGGACAAAACCTGGATTTAAAACACTGAATGATGATGAAACAAACATACATACACAGAGATACAGTCATATATATATATATATATATATATATATATATATATATATATATATACAGACGTACACATGTATGTACACAATTATACATACATACTCACAGACAGTCACACCTACACATAAAACATATGCATACACATTATGTGCATGTCTGTGAGTATGTGTATTTATGTGTGCATGTATATATTTATATATATATATATGTATACGTATAAATTAGATGAAGTACTCTATGTACAAGGCATAGTATTTGATAAATATTTGACATTTTAAAGAAGATATTAAAAAATATTTTAGAAACAGTAGAAATTGTTCTTAATTATTCAATAAACTGCCTTTATTGTAATTCTAAGCAATTCCTACATAAAATCACTTTGTAGAATTTAAATAATACAATTACAGTGTTTGATATTCCAAAACATCCAAAATAAAATAAAAAGGTAAAAAATAATTTAAAAATTTATCTGCTTTATATTCAGAATACTATTTGTATTATGGTAATAAAACAATAGAATTTCGTTTATTATTCTGTTGAAACTTTGAGTAGATACCTCAAGTTATTAGTGTAAAAAGACCAAAGAGAATTTAATCAAAATATCTAAGTGCCGCTATCTATACAGCTAATGAGAAGTTTATTCATGACATGGCCAAAATTCACCAATATATATATATATATATAATTTTTTTTAACATGATATTTTATAACAAGAAACGTCATAATATATTTTAAACCAAAAAAGAGATTTTTAAAAAATATAACAAGTAGTAAAATAATGAAGTAAAAAAATGACTTCTTAGAATAATAATAATAATGATGGCAATAATTGTAATCTCAACCATAATTATTATTTCAAATATTTCTTCAGATTTTAACAGTTATTAATTTAAATATATTTTATAAAGGAAAAGAAAAATAGCCCCTGCTAACTTTGTGTTTTGTTAACAATGGCAACAATAACAGAAACAAAAACTGAAAATAGACCTTGGTGCTATTTACCAGGTGTTGTAACATTCATGGCTCTGTAGGAAGTGTTTTCTTTTAATGTTATAACAGAACTTGTTGATTCTGTGCTACTTTGGCTAGTATTATACAGATACTCATGACGGCAAAGAGGTGACGTATCACTTGTCTTTGATTCAGTCAAATTAGAAAAGGAGTCTGAAGGAGAAATACATGTGTCAAAGGAATCTTCTGGAGAAAGAAATGGACTGATATCTTCAAAACTGTCAGGAGAATAAAGTGAGGATTTATGATCTGCTCTATCGAGCGATACAGTTGCTGGTGCAGTTTTTTCATTACACAAACTAGTAAAAAGCAATGAACTCTCAACACTGTGTTGCTTTGACCGGAAAGCTTTTCTTCGCGATGCAACCCTGCTCTGTGGACTTTCTGTTGGATTATTAGATTTGGCATTGTTCTCTTTTATAGAATGATCTGAGACCTGTACATCTTTGTTGGCAGTAAAGCGATTCATATGTGTATTACAAAAAAACTCACCCAGATTGGATAAAATGTCTAAAGGAAAGTCAATGTTACGTTGTTGAGATGTGCTTCCATGTATGGACTCTTGATGAAAACGTTCTGCGGCCTGACGAAGAAGCACTGGAGATCCAGGCAATGACTGACACTTGCGTCTTGCTAATGGACGTTTGTTGCGAGGATAACAGTCTGGAGTTATTGGTGTACAGGGAGGTGTGAACGGTGAAGATGGTGATGGCAGGTCAAATGATAAATTCATGTCTCTGTGAACTCCTAGAACTTTCTTACCATCACAAAATTTGTTTAACATAGTAAATGGGTTTGAACGAGCAGGGATGTAAAATGGATCAGCTTCACTCATAGTTTGACCAATGACTTTAGCAGTCATTGTAGGATCATCATCCATTGAAGACCAATTGCAAGAATCTAAGATATTGTCTTCTGATCGAGATCTCTTGCAAGATGTTTTAGAATCTGCAATATAGATTTTACAAAATTTAACAATGGCATTTAAAAAATTTTTTTATTTTTGCATTTATTTCTTAGTTACTATTCAATAATTTCATACACTGGTAGCAATTAGGATTGGTGTTTTATAGATAGAATTTCATAGCACTAAACTACTAAACCATTAAAATGGATAGCACCTATTTTTCAGCTAAGATGACTGAAGCAAGCAGAAGGATCTTATCTTGCAGTCAATCTTTCATTATTATCCAAAGTGACAAGTATGTGTGTTGGTTGTGGTATGTTAAATAAAACTCAAACCTTTTCTAATATCTAAGTGTGACTGTTTACTGGTTGCATACCCAAGACTTTTTCACATTCTATTGGCAAATTATGAACATTATTCCTTTTATTCTTTTACTTATTTCAGTCATTTGACTGCAGCCATACTGGAGCACAGCCTTTTCGTCGAACAAATCAACCCCGGGACTTATTCTTTATAAGCCTAGTACTTATTCTATTGATCACTTTTGCCGAACCACTAAGTTATGGGGATGTAAACACACCAAAATCGGTTGTCATGCAATGGCGGGGGACAAACACAGACACACAAATACATACATACATATATATATATATATATATATAGGACGGGCTTCTTTCAGTTTCCATCTACCAAATCCAGAGGCTATAGTAGAAGACATTTGCCCAAGATGCCACGCAGTGGGACTGAACCCGGAACCATGTGGTTGGGAAGCAAGCTTCCTATTACACAACCACTCCTGCTCCTATATGGTTATTATTTAGCTCCAAGCTCCCTGAAACAGCTATTGAGTTAAAAATTTTGTACTCTCTTTTTAGTATTCTGTATTTATATATATATTATAGGTGCAGGGATGGCTGTATGGTAAGAAGTTTGCTTCCCAACTACATGAGTCCGGGTTCAGTCCCACTGCATGGCACCTTGGGCAAGTGTCTTCAACTATAGCCTAGAGTTGACCAAACCTTGTGAGTGGATTTGGTAGACAGAAATTGAAAATAGCCCATTGTACATACGTGTATATATCTTTATATGTCTGTCTTTGTGTATGCGTTTGTCACCCACCACCGCTTGACAACCAGTATTGGCATGTTTATGTCTCTGTAACTTAGCAGTTCAGCAAGAGAAGCTGATAGAATAAATACCAGACTTTACAAAAAAATAAGTACTGGGATCAATAAGTCCAACTACAATTCTACCAAAGCAGTGCTCCAGTATGGCCACAGTCTAATGACTAAAACAAGATAAAAGAAAAAAAAGTGTTTTTCTTTCTGAATGTACATATATATGTATACACTCAGAACCACGCTAATAGCTTAGGAGTGAAATTTAGGATTTCTCTGTTTTCTGTCAATCAATTTTGATGAAACTTTTCCCAGCTTGTTTGCACTCTTATTGTTATGTTTTCATTATTCTGTGTAACATCCTTTCTTTTTTATTTCGGATTTTTCAGTTTTTGGGTGAACCACATTAATAGCGTCTCTCCTCTGTAAGAACAGTGAGACATAGAAAAAGGCCTTAACAAAGAAGAAAAGTCTGTCATCATCAACATAGGTCCTAAAGACACCTCTCTTCATGTCATTGCAGAGAAGTTAGGTTGTCATATGGACACAGTCAGATGATTCCTTCACTAAGGAAGAAACGATCCAATTGTAGTACCTCCAAGACTGTGACAGTAAGGGTTTAAAGGAATATTGGCCACAAGTTATGTGGGAAACCTGGAAAAAGAAGAAAAAGCCATTTTCACAGCCTCTGGACTTTCTCATGTACTGAAAACCACCAGAAATTGCATCCTCGGGACAATGGTTTCCATGTGAGAACCCCTGAAATTGCCTCCTTAACACCCAGTCACAGGAGTTGGGACTTCAATGGGTCCAAAGTACATGACGTTAGACATGAGTTGTGTTCTGTTCACTGAAGAAAGCAGGGCAACCCTTGATAGGCTTGATGTTTGAGTCTATTTTGGAGATGAGTGTCACCAACATTTACAATGTCAACAACAGGGTGGAGGAGTCATGTTGTGGGCTGGTATCATTGGGGACAGACTTGTTGGCTCAGTCAGGGTGTCTGAAAGGGTTAAAGTGGCTGCAGCCGCCTACTGCAATCTCCTGAAGGAGGTCTTGAATCTGGTTAGATGACATACTGCTGTCACTTCTAAGGAATATCATATTCATGCACAATAATGCTCCCTCCCACTCTGCAAGGACCACCCAAACATTACTAGGGTCTTATGGCATACAAAGTGAAAGGTTGATGGTGTGGCCACCAGCTTCTCAAGACCTCAACCCTATCAAAAATCTTTGGTCTATCATTAAACAAGATGTTTATACCAATGGACACCAATTTACACCGAAAGATGTCTTATGGGTGATCATCCAAGCTGCAGCAGAGGCAGTCCAACTTACTAGTATTACAGAATTGACAGATTCCATATCTAATAGGGTTTTTGAAGTTATCCATCAAAATGGTGCTCATGTGGCTAAATAATTCATTATGCCAATAAATGTTATAATATTATCATGGTTTTCTGTTAAATATAGAACTCAATGATACATATTACCCTACATTTTCTGAAAAAATTAAAAAATGTCTAGATCGGCTATTTTCATTTAAAAGCCATTAGTGTGGTTCACCCAAAAACTGAAGAATCTGATATAAAAAAGGAAGGACATTACACAGAACAATGAAAATGTAACAAAGGTGTTGCCATAGTGTGCAAACCAGCTGGGAAAAGTTTTATCAAAATCGATTCACAGAAAACCGAGGAATCCTAAATTTCACTCCTAAAGTTATTAGCATGGTTCTGGGTGTATACATATGTCAAACCTAATTGTGTTTATCTGCATCACTACCTCCATATCAGCTCACCTTGGATTTCTCTTATAGCCATAGACCTAGTCCTGGATGAAGAATTCAGGGTTCAAATAGAACTCAAAATATGAGTATATGTATACTTTTATTAATATTTAGCAGAAGCAGCAGAGTGACTCAAGGTTCAAGAGCTTCGTGTGTTGGCATGTATATAAATCATGATCTAGATGTGTTCTATGCTCATGAAACTCTATGCAATGTGGAGCTGAGTAAACTGTTATTAATATATAATTCCTGAAGCATTCTAATATTTTGAATCAACAGAATGCAGCTAGCAACAGTTCAGACATATATAAGAGAAGTTGAAGGAAAAATATTTCTGACCCATTTGACTATCATCAATTATATGCATCCTTAATACAAATTGTATTAAAAAAGCTATTACTTTTTCCTGCTTTGTGTGTATTGAACAATTACTTTACGAGCATCAATTTTTAAAGTATTACACATAATATTGTGTGTGTATGTACACACATATACAATGCACATACACACTCACATTTATATAACATCAATATAACTTCCTTCATGAAACTGACAAACAGCTACCACTTCCTATATGTGTAATTGACATCAGAAAGATTATCCAGCTCTACAAAGGATAATCACACCAACAAAAGTTACCTTAACCATATTGAATATTTAATGAGAAATAATGAAAAAGAAAAAAGCAATATATGTTATGCTTATCAGACTCTTACTTTTGTTATCTTTTCCAGGATTCCCAGGATTATTTAGAAAATGTCGCATCTGCAGCAAACATTCTACGTTGTTAGCAAATGTTGGTCGTTTCAGAGGATCAATCTAAAATTGAAGAAAAAATTAATCTGTTAAGAAAATTTAGGTTCATGCAGTCAAGTCAAGGTTGATATTTTTTTGCACAAATAGAATATAATAAATGACTAAAGATTGTTTGTTTTTTTACTGTTAACTTGCTGCACCTATGGCATTCCATATTGAACTTCTTAGTGTATGTGTCATCTCTAACACCATGCTTGTTTCCGTCATAACTCAACAATTTTTAAACTGGTATATACTTCAATTTTTATAGTTGGATATTCCAGCTCGAAAGATTTTTACCACAGATTTTACTCATCTTACAATAGTCATAGAATTCACTGAAGTAGAAATTATACAATACTCTGAAAAACAAAACTGGATTGATGAGTAACCACAAAATATATGATTTCTGTATAGTTGTTCATACAGGAATCTGTTCAATCAAGATCTAAACAATAATAACATCTCCAAAGCCACTCTTTACAAACCATGGATAATATTAGCAAATAGTCAATGTAGCACTCTACCAAGCCATCATACTATACACACACTTCATGATAGAGTTTTCTTTTCTATTATCTGCTGGTTATCTGCTCTGAAATTTTGGCAGATTATCCTCTGCAAATTTCAGTTCCTTTATTCTGACCATCAAACTGCAACTGCCTTTCTCAAGCATATCCACTTTCAAAAGAGAGAGAAACTTGTTTCTCCTCTATATATCACACTTGTCCCTCCATCTGCAATAGTATACTCATACTGATCTCCAAGTCAATTCCAGGTCACCAACTACTTTGAATGGATCTTCACCAACCTTATTTCACCCAATCACTGGTAAACCAGACATTATCTACATCAGTGGCTTCCTAGCCCTCCACCAGAGAAAATTTCCCCCTCTTCACTTTATTAAGAGAAAACAAATAAGAGATTGCATCCATATAATACTTCTTTTGTTGCCATGGTGTTACACAAGTTAAAAATTATCTGAATTTCAATAAACATGGCAATTTGTCCAACCACTTCCATGAGAAATAATGACCTAAATAATAACTCCTATAAGCATCTCCTAAATACTCAAGTACTTTCTAAACCTACTTCTTGACATTTCAATGTTGGAATGGGGAGAAAATTTCAAAAATATCATTTATAATTGAACCCTTCCTGGAATACAAGTGTTAATGAAAACTTGTTGTTCTAATTTATTCGGACTTCCTCAATCTGTCTGCGGATTAGCAATTTCCACTCAATACAAAGATATTTAATTGTAAATTCTTTCACTTGTTTTCTCAGACCCAATGCTTCAAACATTAAGTTTCTTTCTGCATCAGTCAATGCAGCAGCAGAAAAAATACCCCCTTTAACGCATTCATGAGGATTACATATTATTTTTCCTTCTAAAATTATTTTCCCTTCCTCTGACTCCTATTTCCATTTTTCAGATTTGTAAGCATTCTTGTTGATTATTTTTTAACTAACACTCTGTCATACTTTACAATTATTTTTCTTTCTCCCGCTACATCCAATATATCAATAAAAATTTCATCCCTCTTAAACTTAGATTTCTCTTCTACCTCTTAGAATAATTTATTAAAAAGTCAACACCATCCATTTTAATAACAGTAAGTTTGGACTTGGGTCATTAAGGGTTGAGTATCTCAGTTGAGTATCTGGTGATGAGATACAAACTGCCAACTTATCAGCAAGTAAATCCACACCCTGCCAACTTGAGCAGATTTGACTAATGTTTTAGTAAAAATACACTTCCAACTACAAAAACAAAAAGGAAAAAAAAATCAAAGTAAACATAGAAAAGGAAACTATATGTTCCCATACTCTTACCTGACAACATCTGAATGCCAAGTGTAAGAAATCTAATGGACAATATTCAACCATTTCACTGAATGCAATGTAATCTAGACCAAAGTTCTAAAAATTAAAAAAACAAAAATTACTGATTAGGGACAGTTTCCAATCAATATAACATTGTCATATTTGAAATTTTAATGCATTTAGATAGATTTTTCCTGATTGTTTGAAATAAAATCAATATTCTCTTGATAAAATCTACACTTCTTAAAATTTTCTAAAGTTAATCCACAAAACAAAGAAACGATGTCAAAAAGAAATCCATCTTCGATGTGTAAGCAATATTTTACTGTTGGCACATCTATACAGCATCAGAAGTTATTACATGGTCAGCACATGGCATTCGAAATAGAGAGAAACATACTATTTATTAATTATTAGTATTTGATATTAGAAGTCATTTGGCAGAATCATTAATGTTAAATGCCTTAACTGTACTTAGATACAACTTATTACAATCATGGTTCAAATCCTGCTGAAATACTAATCAAGCACTTAAGTTAATATAATCAACTACCTCCATCACATAAATTCCTGGATTTGTGCCTATGTAAAAAAAGATCATTAGGAGAGTTGTGGACTAACATAATTGTCAGGGCATCAACCAAAATGTCTTATAGTCTCTAATTATAACCCTTTACTTTCTGAGTTCAACTTTGCCTTTCATCTTTTTGGGGCCAATAAGATAAATAACATTTAAGTATTGGGTCATCCCATAAATAATATGGCTTTTTTTACACTTCTTTTATTTTTCAAAATTAAGATAAAAAAAGTTCCTTTTTAATCTAAAATATACTCTCCTTCATTTTCTACAATGCTCTTCCATCTATCTGGTAGACTTGCAAGGCCCCTCTTACAAAATTCACTTGTCCATGACTAAAAATACTCCTCCAGTACTGTTCTGACCTCGTCTACAGAATTCATATTTTTTCTACCCAAATGATTTTGAAGACTGCAGAATAAATGATTAATCAGATGGGGCAATGTTTGGCGAATATGGTGGGTGGGGCATCGTTTCCCATTCAAACTGCTCCAGCCTTTGGAATGTCATCCTCACTGTATGTGGCTGAGCATTATCCTGATGGAAGAACACCTTTCGTTTTGAAACCAAAGATGGTAATTTTCTGATGGCACGGTTGATGAATGGTTGAATGACCAAATCCAAGCTTCTCTGCTAGTTCTTCAACAGTTACGATGGGATTTTGTTCCACCAGGGTTTGCAGGATGTCCTTGTCAAGCTCTACAGATCTTTCCAGACAAGGCTCGTCTTCTAGGCTGTAGTTTCTGGCTCAGAATTTCTGGAACCCCCGTTGACACTGGCTTACACTTATTGTCCAATCCCCATATACTGCATTAATATTCCTCACACTTTCTGTTGCATTGTTGCCTTTATTGAAATCATAAAGCAAAATATGCTGAATATGCTCCTTTATCCCTTCCATTATAGCTTTGAAAAAATAACTGTTGAAATCGAACTGCACTCTTCAAAACTTGCACTAAGAATAAGTACAAGGTAAAATGACTACCTGCTTTTATAGCAAGTTGATGCAGGTAGTTTATCCTGTCCCCCTCCAACTTTTGTCCATGCAATTGAAAGAACCGCACTATTTATGGGATGACCCAATACAAGGGTCAATGGTACTGACTAATACACTTCCTTCAAAACTGCAGGTCTTGTGCTGAAATCAGAAACAATTGACAGAATTGTTAGAGCATTGGAAAGATGCTTTGCAGTATTTGTTCTAGCTCTTTACATCCAGAGTTCAAATCCCACTCAGGTCAATTTTACTTTCCGTCCCTATGGGGTTAATAAAATAATATACCAAACAAGTAGTGAGTTGTTGGTATTGATTAAACCATTGCCCTCAAAGTCTGTGGCCCTGTCCCTATAATAGAAAGAATTACTATTGTTAAGATGGCAAGCTGACAGAATCATTAGGATGCTGGGAAAAATGCTTAGAGGCATATTGTCCATCTTCACATTTTGGGGTCAAACTTTGCTGAGGTTGACTTAGCTTTGCATCCTTTCAGGGTTGATAAATTAAATACTGGTCAAGTATTAGGGTCGAGGTGATCAACTATTCCCCTCCCCTCAAATTCCAGGCTGTGTACTTATAGCAGAAAGGATTATCATTAAGGCAGTGAGATGGCAGAATTGTTAGCACACCAGGCAAAAGACTGAGTAGCATTTTATTTGTCTGAGTTAAAATTCTGTCGAAGTCAACTTTGCTTTTATCATTTCAGGATCAATAAACTAACCAAGCACCAGTGGAGCACTGGGGTTGATGCAATCAATTTACCTTCATCATCATCATCATCGTTTAACGTCCGTTCTCCATGCTAGCATGGGTTGGACGGTTCAACCGGGGATCTGGGAAGCCAGAAGGCTGCACCAGGCTCCGGTCTTATCTGGCAGTGTTTCTACAGCTGGATGCCCTTCCTAACGCCAACCACTCCGTGAGTGTAGTGGCTGCTTTTTACGTGCCACCTGCACAGGTGCCAGGCGGCACTGGCTTCGGCCACGATTCGGATGGTGCTTTTTACGTGCCACCGACACGAAAGCCAGTCGAGGCGGCGCTGGCATCGGCCTTCTCTCTAAAAATTGCTGGCCTTATGCCAATATCTGAAACCATTTTTAGTTATTGTGAAATATGGATTATGACTATAGAGGACATGCAAAGGCTTAAAAGAAATTAAGCCAGTATATTCCGCTGGATGGGTAATATACAGTTGTTCATGTACAACAGAGTGTAAATGACTAAAGAGAAAAATTGGGCCTAAGAGGAATCACATGTAGTGTGCAAGGGAGATGACGGTGCTGGTAGGGTTATATGATGCATATGGATGAGGACAGATGCATAAAGAAGTGCTGATCTCTAATTGTGGAGAGAAGCTGTGGAAGGGGTAGACCCAGGAAGATGTGGAACAACATAGTGAGAAAGGATCTTCAGACATTGGGTCTCACAGAGATGACAAGGGATTGAGACTTCTAGGAGTTTGCAGTGCATGTGAAGCTAAGTAAAACTGTGGCCGTCCATATATACAGGCGTATCATCCACTTTCCTCTCTTCAGCCAAAAAATCCTTGTCTTGAGGGCTTGTAGGTGATGGTTGTCATGTAAAAGCACTCGTGCCAGTGCCATGCAAAAGCATCCATGCAAGGCCACATAAAACCACCCATACCAGGGCTATGGAAAAGTTCCCATATCGGTTCTATAAAAGTGTTCATGATAGTTCCACATAAAAGTGCCTGTTCTGGTGCCATGTAAAAGCATCCATACACCCTGTGAAGTGGTTGGCACTGGGAAGGGCATCTAGCCATAGAAACCATTCCAAAATGGACAATTAGAACTTGGGGAGCTCTCCAAGCGGTCAGTTTCTATCAAACTGTTCAACTCATACCAGCATTGAAAACAGGTCCTAAAAGATGATGATGATGATGTTGATGGTAGTGGTAATGATGATTTTCTGGTTCTTTACATTCTAAACTAAAATTCTGCTGAGGCCAACTTTTCAGATGGATAAGATAAAGCACCAATCAAGTACTAGGGTTGACATAATCAACTTCTCCTCCTCTCAAAAATTGCTGGCCTAGGGAGAGGCACAGACATGTGCCATACTAGATATATTTATCTATGATAACCTCCAGCTCACGCGATAAAATCATAGAAAGAGTGGGTAAAGAATCTGATACGGGTGGGGTCCTAATCAATTTAGGTCCATTAAAAGCTTTTTAGTATCAACCACCAATGCTTAGCAGCTGGTTTCAGTCTCATCTTCAAAGGCTGGATCACTGCAATGTATAGCAACATTTACTCAGTGGTTAGAGTAGATGGTCACTTGTCAGAATCTTTCATTATCATGTAATAGATCCCCACTTCTGTACATGCTGACTCAGCATTTATGTTTAGATAGTAATCAGGAGTAGTAAAAATAGTGTTGATGAGGGAAGAAAAGAGAGATATACACACACACACACACACACACACACAGTATGTGAGTGTCTCTCTATTTTCTTTCCTCACCACTAGTCCCTAATTGCTATCTAAATAAAAACACTTCATCCAAATATAAGAATTTCTAACAGGAAATTCCTAACATATCGATCTAACATGTAAATTTTTAAAATTCCTATTAGCAAATGAAACGTGTAATGATGGATAAATGATATCAAAAGCTTTCTAACGTCCTCTCTGGTTATACAATAAATCTGCAAATAATATTTCCATAATTCTCAATTTTAACATGTATTTTAAGCTAACATACAACAGCAACTGAGACTACATATTGGATTGCAATAATGGAATAACCAGATGTGCTTCAAGAGGAAACAGTTGAGATTTATTTACCATAACTATATATATATATATATATATAAATAAATAAAAGTTCAAGAGATACAGGGAAGAAGTTCATCTCAGGCAGACTACAACTGGTGTATACATATACAGATTTAATAAAAAGAATTCTCTAAAACATCTATTAACACATTCAAAATATAAGAGTTATTGTTTCATCGTTTAGCGTCCGCTTTCCACACTAGCATGGGTTGGACGGTTCAACTGGGGTCTGGGAAGTCAGAAGGCTGCACCAGGCCCAGTTTGATCTGGCAATGTTTCTACAGTTGGATGCCCTTCCTAACGCCAACCACTCCATGAGTGTATAGAAATATAAAAATATATATGAATGTTAAAAATATGTAAGGACAAATAAACATATACATATATAAATATAAAGGAGTATAGATAAAAATATAACGAAAACAATTGCAGCGTGGAAGGTGATTTATAACCCATTTAAGAAACATAAGCATGGAATTTTGTCAGTGAACAGGTCGTGGTCTCAAAGTAACGAAAATATTTTGGCAAATTAAATTTAAATGTTGAAGTGAATCTAATGGTTTTTGTGTTTCTTAAATGGCTTATAAGCACCTTCCACGCTGCAACTGTTTTCGTTCCAGCACACGATCTCAGATCAGGTCACTTGCTATGCAAGTACATCTCGATGAGAATAATAAATGTATATAAAGACATTTTGTTTAAAGATTATGGAATGCAGAGAGTAATAAATGTTTAAAAAGAGTTTTTTTAGTACCATACTTAAATGAAAAGAAGTATTCCCACGATCGTTCCAAGGTTTCATTCTGAGAGTACATGTGAACCTTACGATTCACTTCAAGGGAAAAAAGAATAGTGCTTGCACCAGAAATGTGTTTTGGAGGTGTTAATTTATGTTTTATCTAAGAAACGTACATGTTATGGAAATTATTAAGAGGGCAGGTGGGAGTTTTTTTATTTCTTAAAATTATAACCAAGTGGCAATAATCATAAGATTCACGTACTCTTGGAATGAACCCTTGAAACGATCATAGGAATACTTCTTTTCATTTAAATATGGTACTAAAAAACTCTTTTAAAACAAACAAAATGTCTATATTTTTATCTATACTCCATTATATTTATATATGTATATATATATATTTGTCCTTGCATATTTTTAACATTCATATATATTTTTATATTTCTATAACTCTATATTTTGAATGTATTAATATATGTTTTAGACAATTCTTTTTATTAAATCCGTATATGAAGACACCAATCATAGTCTACCTGAGTTGAACTTCTTCCCTGTATCTCTTAAACTTGTCTAGCATCTTGGGTTTGACTCAAGCACTTCCATGCGTATTTACTTGGTTGCTGACATATAGCTTCCCCCATTGTTTTGATGCATTATTTTCTATCATTAATAAAATTGTTGATATTTTTGATGACATACACATAATTTTAATAAGAAGAGTATTATCATCATCATTCAACGTACATTGTCCATACTGGCATGGGTTGGATGGTTTCACTGAAAACTGGTAAGCTGGGGAGCTGCACCAGGTTCCGGTCTGATTTGGCAAGGTTTCAACGGCTGGATACCCTTTCTAACACCAACCACTCCAAGAGAGTAGTGGGTGCTTTTTACATGCCAGTAATGTAATACCAGCATTGGTCACGACTACAACCTCAATTGGCTTGATAGATCTTCTCCAGCACTGTATATTTCCAAAGGTCTCGGTCACTTATCACTGTTGTAAAATCACTCTTTTTCATGGAGCATAACACTGTTTGATAATAAGAGGAGGACTGAGGACATGATGGGGATGCTGGGGTTGGAGGAATCGGTGGAACAGCTGGCAAGGGTGAATGGAGTGAGGTGGTATGGCGGATCATGTTCTGAGGTGGACACTTGAGTTTGAGTTAAATGGACCGCAAAAGCGAGGTAGACCAAGGAAAACATGGGAGGACAGGTGGGGGAGGAGATTAGGAGGGTTGGCTTGAGAGGGAGGACACCCAAAACCAGGTGAGATGGTGTGAGGGAAGTTGCTATTGCAGTGAGGTAGATCCGGCCACCCCTGTTAACGGGGACAAAACCTGGATTTAAAACGCTGGATGATGATGATGATGATGATGAAGTAATAATGGAATATTATAATCAAAATTTGGACAATTGAATATGGCAACATCCATTGGAGACGCAATGGCCCAGTGGTTAGGGCAGCGGACTCGCGGTTGCAGGATTACGGTTTCGATTCCCAGACCGGGCGTTGTGAGTGTTTATTGAGCGAAAACACCTAAAAGCTCCACGAGGCTCCGGCAGGGGGTGGTGATCCCTGCTGTACTCTTTCACCACTCTTTCTTCTGTTGGCTTGCTCACTTAGCCAGCGGGGTGGCGTCATTCGAAGGCTAAAACAATGCGAAGTGCATTGTGACCAGCGATGTGTAACAACATCTGTTCTTAAACGGCGGTGCATCAGCATGGCCGCAGCTCTGAGCTGAAACTAGAAAAAAAATATATATATATAGCAAGTGAGGATACATGGCCTAGTGATTAGGGTGTTGCATCCATGATTGTAAAATTGTGGTTTCAATTCCTAGACTGAGTGGTGCATTGCATTCTTGAGCAAAACACTTCATCACATGTTGCTCTGCAACCACTTTGACACCTGATGTGTGGCATACTATGCATCATCGGTTCAGGCAACATTGATTTGATGGAGGGACTGAGCTAATGTACAACACATACATTTGATCACTAGAAACAATTCATTTGTGCAGGTCATTGAGTAAAAAAAGCTGAACACTCATACAATGTCTTCCACAGGAGAGTCCTCCCCCCCCCATATATACTCTTTTTTACTCTTTTTCTTGTTTCAGTCATTTGACTGCGGCCATGCTGGAGCACCACCTTTAGTTGAGCAAATAGACCCTGGGACTTATTCTTTGTAAGCCCAGTACTTATTCTATCGGTCTCTTTTGCTGAACTGCTAAGTGACAGGGACGTAAACACACCAGCATCGGTTGTCAAGCAATGCTAGGGGGACAAACACAGACACACAAACATATACACACACACTTATATATATATACATATATACAACAGGCTTCTTTCAGTTTCCGTCTACCAAATCCACTCACAAGACATTGGTCGGCCCGAGGCTATAGCAGAAGATGCCACGCAGTGGGACTGAACCCGGAACCATGTGGTTGATTAGCAAGCTACTTACCACACAGCCACTCCTGCGCCTATCATCATCATCGTTTAACGTCCGCTTTCCATGCTAGCATGGGTTGGACGGTTCAACTGAGGTCTGGGAAGCCCGAAGGCTGCACCAGGCCAGTCAGATCTGGCAGTGTTTCTACAGCTGGATGCCCTTCCTAATGCCAACCACTCCGTGAGTGTAGTGGGTGCTTTTTATGTGCCACCGACACAGGTGCCAGACAAGGCTGGCAAACGGCCACACTCGGATGGTGTTTTTTACGTGCCACTGGCACGGAGGCCAGGCAAGGTTGACACGGCCACGATCGGATGGTTTTTGTTACGTGCCACCAGTACGGAGGCTAGTCAATACGGTACTGGCTACGGCCACGTTCGGATGGTTTTCTTGTGTGCCACCAGCACTGGTACCACAAAACTACAAATTCCATTAATGTTCATCGAGTTTGCTTTTGATTTTGTCCATATATATAGCAAGTGTATGTGTGGCACTGATACCACTCCAGCAGAAGTCATATTGTTTATATTTTTCACAAACAAAATGTCCTTTAGAGATTTGACATGCAAAGAGACTGAATAAAGTATCTTAAAAAATATAGGTGGGGATGACATAATGAAGGACATCTGCCTCTGTCCCAAGTAGTTTTGTCAAAGCTAGGCCAGAAAAAGCAGACAAAATTATGATGATCATGATTAGTACTGTCACATGGTTAAATATGAGATCCTAACATAAATTTAAGCTACAACCCTAGCAGTAATGCCTATTAATTCTTTCTCTTGCAGTAATATAAAGAGAGAGGTGAAAACCATTTTAGTCAAATGTCAACATTTTACTGTCTGAAAACATGTTACCTTGAAACTGAGCAATTGACTTTATAACCTTTTCTTGAATTAGCAACTCTGCCATTCTCATAACATTCTTCCAGCTGTGTAACAGCAGTTGTCACATGACATCTGCAGAGTTTTTTAACCGTTAAATTTTTTATAACAGATAAAAACAAAAACATTATTTTTGGCATTGTGATTAGTGAGATTATTACTTTAACAATTCACTAGTTGATTCACTTGTTAGATAAAGGGATTAAGATTAATCTTACCTCAGTCCTTGGTAAAATATCAGGATCTGCATCTATTCTGGCTGTTATTTCACAAAGGATTATTCCAAATGAAAAAATATCAGCCTTTGAAAAAAAGAAAAGGATTAATATCAATTTCTATTTTTAAATTGATGCACAAAGAATATACTATTCTGGACCTGTTCAATTTTTTAATTAATTTTTTTTTAACTAAACAGTTTGAAACTTCATATACAGGTGGAATGTCACAGGTAGAACACGGTTTACTTTGAACATTTTTGACAAAATTTGGTATTTTAGAAGTTTTCCGTGTTAAAGTTGTGGTATTTGGGTAATTTCAACCAATCAACGATGTGTATTCGGTTGCAGAAATTGTAATTGAAGAGGAACAAAACTTCCGAGTCATCTATATATATGAAGCTGAGAATGTGTGTGTGTGTGTGTGTAATATTGACTTCTACCTGTCAATATCTAGGCCTTTACTCCTAAAAGCATAAGACTTCGCCAAGCAGTATGTCAACATCGATAACTCAAAAAGTGATATTATCATACATGCGAGGAAATCACTTATTTTTTATGAGGATTCTACCTAGGTTAAGGAGAGTGAGGATTCTCTTTTTGATGTACCGATAGGGGCATACGATGGGGCTGAGTTATGTATGCTCATAGGAGCCTATATTCTTCATAATCTAAAACTAGAATTCCCGTTTATAGATGCAGGATTATATAGGGATGACGGCCTTATAGCCACCTATAATTTAAACGGCCATGAATCAGATAAGCTTAGGAAGGATCTTATTGCTTTCTTCCAAAGGATGGGCAAATGGGTTACGATAGATACTAACCTGAAAAGTGTAGATTTTTTAGATGTAAATTTGAATATAAGGTCGGATAGATTTAAACCTTACCGTAAGCCTAATGACAAGCTAATGACAAGCCTAATGACAAGCAAAGAATTCAATCATCTGCCAGTTATTCTTAGGAACTTAGTAATGTAGGTAGATGAATATCATCAATTTCTTCGGATGAGGCAGCATTCCAAAATGCCGGACCTTATTACAATAACGCATTAAGGAATATTTGATACTCTGAGAAAATCCAGTATAACCAACTTAATGCTAGCAGTAATGCTACATGTAGGACTAGGACTAGGAAAGTTGTGGTTTAACCCAGCTTTCAATATGGCCATAAAAACAAATATAGGTAGGGAATTATTAGAATTAGTCTCTATACATTTTCAACCTGACTATAAGTTTTATAGAATATTTAATAGAAGAATGCTTAAGATCAGCTATTCTTGTTGCAAAAAACTTTGCCTCTTTTATTAACCAACACAAGAGTAGATAATTGTTAATAATCATAGTGCCGATTCTCTTCTTAAAAATTGTAATTGCAAAGATGGCTCTTCCTGTCCATTGGAAGGAAAATGTCTGGAGAAAGGAGCCAAGGTGCAGATAGGAGGCTCACACGAATATAGAACTTATACAGGGGCTTCTGAAAATTCTTTCAAAACCCGATATTATTCACATAAAAATTCCTTCAGATACCCCGAAAATAGGATGAAGATCAGCCTGGCTAAGTATGTCTGGGAATTAAAAGAAAAAGAAGCCCGAGCTTTCAACATGACATGGAGTATTTTGGATAGAGCAGCACCTTACAGGCATGGTGCACATGAAAGACCCATCAAATGTGATTTATGCCTGCTGGAAAAATATTTCATTTTATTCCAGGACAATAACTAGCAACGACACCTTTTAAGATAGGGATTTCTAATGTAGCCCACGGGCATCGTCACCTCATTTTACATGTCCCTGTAAATTTTGGAGTCAATCCGACGGGATGTAGTGGCCTTGAAAGCGATCCAAGCGGTCCAAACGCATTTCAGTTTTATATATAGAGAAGATATATTAAATACTCCACTATGTTAAATTGTAAATTGAAAGATTTGTCCTTCCATGGTATGATGAGTAAAAGTCCAGACTTTCTTGTGTTGAAGTTACAAATGACAGAATACAAATTGACAACTACTGAGTCTGTTGTCTGATCTTCAATTGATTTAGTCTAATATCTCACTTCACCTTGTCGCCATCCTGGTAATGTGCACTTGGAAAGAGGTATCATCACTCATGTCGATACCCAGGTCCCTTACTGACTTAGACTCTGGGATTGAAATTCCCTGCGGACCGGTGTACCCTGTAAGTTTCATATTCAGTTTTGGATGATGGCAGCACAGGTCCTGGAATTGTTCAGCATTAAACTGCATATTATTATCCTCAGCCCATCTGTAAATTGAGTCCAACTCCTGCTGCAGGTTTGCAACATCGCTGGGGTTCTGTATTTTCTGCGAGACTTTCGTATCATCTGCATAGCTTGCAAGGGTGGCTATCCAGGCATTTGCGGGCATATCTGAGAGGGCCACTATAAAAAGCAGTGGTCCCAAGACAGTGCCCTGTGGAACACCACTCACTATTTGTGTGTTCATAGAGGTGGCTCCATTAACCACTACTGCCTGACTCCTATCTTTCAGGAAGTCATGTAACCACACTCCAAGTTTTCCAGCTTTTTATAGTGGCCCTCTCAGATATGCCCGCAAATGCCTGGATAGCCACCGTTGCAAGCTATGCAGATGATACGAAAGTCTCGCAGAAAATACAGAACCCCAGCGATGTTGCAAACCTGCAGCAGGAGTTGGATTCAATTTACAGATGGATTTCATGAGGTGCGTTTAACGTTCCTTAGGAGGGAGTGTAGATATTTTCATGGAGCCTTGCGACGTTAAGCTGAACTTAGCACGTAGTATGACCATGTTATACAACGGTAGATTGTACAAACATATTTTTACGATATTTTTACATTTGTTTTATGATATTTTTTATGTTATTTTTACATTATTACGCTCTAATTTTTAATTTGTAAAAATTTTTTTACCCCGTAGATCTTATTTATATATCTTTTTGCATTTTGTCATTCATTCACATTTGTTTATGTCCACTTTTAACTATAGTTTTTATTCGAATATATATTTCTTTGTCATTGTTTATTTTATTATCACTGTATTATATAGTCTTTTCATTATTATATCATCACTATTATATATTATAATTTTCGTTCCTACACATTATTAATTTATATGCATGTTTATAGGCATAAGTCAAGTTTGAATTTAGTTTTGTAAATTTTTAATTTTTAATCAATTAAATTATGGCTTGCACAGCAAGATTTGGCGAATTTGATATCCAGCATGATACAGGGTAACTCTTTAGCAATATTCAAGTAGCTTCCAGTAAGCTAACTTTTCCTCAACTACAATCTACATGCACTCTAATGCTATTGACTGTTCACTAATTCATGAAGCTGTTCTTGAAAAAAAGGAGACAAAAAAAAATTGTCAAATTTAGCTCAAACACCCTACATGTAACAAAATGTATCATTTGAAAACAGTGACACATTATCTACTGAAACAATGTATAAATAAGAGTACAAGAATGACAGTCATATTTCAAAGTGTCATAAATACAAAAATAAAAGCGATAAATTATAAATGCTCAAATATCTTATCTCACTTAAATGTGGTACAAATATGGACACAAGCAAAAATATAGAGGTTACCAACAGCTACATATCTAGTAATTCCTTAATATAAAAAAATATAGTATAACTTTAAGCTAAATTATTAATAAAAAAATAATTGAAAAAACTTACCTTTTCATCATACTTTTTGCCTTTTAAAACTTCTGGAGCCATCCAATATGGAGAGCCAACAATAGACAGATGAATATCTTCTCTGCAAAGTAAAAAAAATGAGTCAAAAATTGAACAACAACTAGTCACAGATGTGTCTACTTAAATCAGTCTTACAACATGTTTGCTTTAATTCAGTAATGTGGATAAGGTGCAGCAATAGATGTAATTATGTTGATTTCCACTAAGTTATTTAAAATTTTGTGAAATGCCTTACATATACTGAGATCAATTGAATCAATAATGCACTTCCCCTATAAATTTTTGGCTGTGTGAAAATGATGAAAGAAATCATCAATTATGTTAGTTAGTTAGTTAGTTAATTTGGCTCAAAAGCAAATAGCAAGGCCATGTAGGGGGACATGGAGTTAAGTACAGGGTGGTGTTCATGTAAAGAGTTCAGGCCACTTGAGGTCCAGGGAGGCTTTGAACAAAGCGGTCGTCGGCATCTTCACCATCTCGTCTGGCAGCTTGTTCCACGGATCCGCAACCCGGACGGAGAAAGCTCCTCTCCTTCGATTGAGATGAAATCGTCGCAGGTAGAGCTTTTCGGAATGACCCCGCAGCCGACGCTCGGAGCAAGAGTGAAGAACAGCTCTTTCGAGAGGTTACACTTCCCGCTTATGATGTTGTGGGCGAGAATGAGATCACTACGGCGGCGGCGTTTTTCAAGAGAATAAAGGTCGAGCGTCCTCAGCCTTTCTTCGTAGGACAAATTTTTGAGACCATGAACCATGCGGGTAGCCAGCCTCTGGACTCTTTCGAGGTGCTGTATGTCTTTGAGGAGATAAGGAGAAGAGGCTTGAATCCCATACTCCAATATGTGTCTCACCAGCGTGACATAGAGTGGCAGGAATATGGCTGCTGTGAGCATTCCGAATGACCATCGAATCAAAAACAGAATTCCGCGCGCTTTGTTGGCAGCATGGACGCACTGGGCCGAAGGCGAAAAGGAGGAATCCACCAAGATACCCAGGTCCTTTACCTGATCGGTCCTCTCCAGCAGCAGACGACCCGGCTCGAAATCAAGTTGAGTTGCAGGAGTAGAGCCGACAGGCAGATGACAGCACTTTAACACGTTCAGACACAGGTCCCAATCGTTAGACCACTTCCAAATTTGGTGGAGGCATCGACGAAGATCCTCTATACTACCGCGAGGAGCGACCAGTTTGATATCGTCGGCAAATAGAAGGGTGTGTTGCGTGAGGTCGTCGGGCAAGTCATTTATGAAGACTAAGAACAACAAGGGCCCAAGCACTGAACCTTGAGGCACGCCACTGCTCGCACTGGAGACGTCGGACCGCGAACCATTAACTTGAACTTGGAAGGAGCGATCTGAGAGGAAGGCACTGACCCATCGTACAATATCCGGATGGAAACTATATGCTTGAAGCTTGACAAGTAGTAGGCGGTGGTTTACCGAGTCAAAAGCTTTGGCAAAGTCCAATAAAACGATGTCAACAGCATCACTATCATCGAGGATGCGCGTCACCAATTCTTCCATTACTAGTAAGTTGGTCAAGCATGATCTCTTCGGCACGAAGCCGTGTTGGGAATCAGTGATCGAGGCTGTGTTTAGGAGGTGGAGCATCATACTTTTCTTAAGGATGGTTTCGAACATCTTGCTGATTATTGATGTAAGGGAAAACGGTCGGTAGTTAAGCGGGTCTTCGCGGCTCCCTTTCTTGAAAATTGGGCAGATTATCGCTGTTCTCCAGTCTGCAGGTATAACACCCGTCGCCAATGACATATTGAATAGTCGTGTTAAGGGCTCGCAGATGACCGGAGCCAACGCTTTGATAACCCGTGGGTGTATGCCGTCAGGGCCGTGACCCTTGTTGACATCGAGGCCTTGAATAACACGTTTGACTTGGTCCCGCGTGATGATCAATCGAAGCATTGGAGGTACCGATCTATCAAATGGAGGGGGTTCACGACCATCATCTTGTTTGAAAATAGTTGAAAAAGCCTCGGCAAATAATTGACTCTGTTGATAAGGGTCCTCAATCGATACGCCTGTTGAGTCTACCAACGTTGCAATCTGGTTGTTCAAGCGGGAATTCCGCTGGACATGGGCAAAGAAGGTTTTTGGATTGCTACTGGCATTTGCCGCGATTTTGTATTCATAACTGAAGCGTTCTTTCTTTTCAATTTTCACGGCTCGGTCTCGTTGAGTTTTGTACACCTCAAAAGCTGCAGTCGAATCCAGATTTTTGAATTCAGCCCAAGCAATATCTCTGAGTCGACGTTCTCGTTTAACCTTCTTCGTCACCCGGGCTTGTGTTTCTTCCTCTTGGGAAGTCCAACGGGAACTGCCTGGTCAGTCAAACAGATTACATATGCTTTGAGGGATGACCATAGTTCGTCAACTGAGGACAACGTCATCAGGGAACGCCAGTCCAGAAGCGCGGAAGCCTCGGTTAGAATTTCAAGATTAATTGCAGAGAAGACTCTACGTGGCAGCGAAGTAATCGTGGGCGTGGAAAAAGTTGTGTGCATGACGAACTTCAGGACCGCATGATCACTCTTGGCAAGAGGGGCGCACACAGATACATCTGACACTGATCTTGGATAGCGGGAGAATACCAGATCTAGCATAGATGGCTGCTGCCCAGACCGATGCCTTGTCGGATATTCAACATGTAGTGTGTGTTATGGAGCAAGATAGAAGACTCTTTGAATTTCAAGTTGAAACCATAGGAAAACCATGAATGTCAAAATTCCCACTTTCATGTCCCTTAAAATATAGAACCTTAATGACTTACAAAAAACCAGTATGCATTAATTATAGCATGGCAGAGTTAGTGCAGTAAGTAAAAGGTCAGATTTCATGTTCTAAGGGGTTTAATTTAATACTTCATGTCCAATTATTGCTGAGGTTGATCTAGAACTTCAGTATTCTTGAAGTGATAAAAATACATCTGCAAAACACTATAATAAATTTTATTGACTCTCTATAAGACTCAATCTGTTACAAAAATAAAACATTTAATTTGTGGAAGCAAGTGACAAAAGTACCCTTTCCTTCACTAACTACTTGAAACTGTGAAATGAAAGTGTCGTCAGATAGTTATACCAAGGTAAGAAAAGTACCTAAGGAGACACAAGGCAGTGGCTAGAGTAAAATTTAAACTCCTGACCAAGTATAGAAGAGTACCACAGGTGAGATTACTATCTATTACAGTCAAACTGATCTGAAATGTATAAAAAAAGAAAATAAACTACTCAAAAAAATAAATCACTTTTGATTTGAGTAATCAGCTAGGTTTCTTGTAGTACTAATAACTATCTTTCTGTTCAGCAATTAATGAACAGATGTTGCTAACTATACAACCTGAAAGCAATATGCAGAAAAGTAGAGATCAGCTCCTAAGTAAGATTGAAGAACTTTTTTATTACCTAGTCATGTAGATATAGAAAAATGCTACATGGTGCAGTAGGAAAGAACTCTCTGTTATACAATTTCCTATGAAGATTGTTTTTTTAGCCATTGGGTTATTGCAACACTACCTGAAAATGTCTTAATGTAATCTGATAGTCTTGCTATAGAGATTCACAGTAAGCTTAATCACGTTTAAAGAACTTGTAAATACCTCACATGTTGTAAAATTAATAGATAAAAATTTTGTTTGTCAATCACCACAATATGGTTATCACAATGTTTACAAGTTAGCCTGAAGATATCTAAAGAAGACTTCTACCACTTTTGCTTAGCATCTGGAGAAGAAAAAGAAAATGGATCCTGATAATATAAATAACAATGAAACTGGTTAATTAAATCCTTGCCTCAAGTTGCTAAAAATGCCCTCATGAGCCTCAATTTCACAAAAAGATGAAATTACTTGTGCTATGATGCTATATATTTATTATTTATTTATACAAAATCATAACCTATAGTTCCTGATCAGTTGTTTGCATAAACTCAAATTTTGAGCTAAAATAATCTTTAAATAAGCATATATTAAGCCCTGTATTAAATTAGATCTTCAACCTAATTTAAAGCAAGTTAACATTGCTGAGTGAACATGTCACCCTCCAGGATTTGAATTACATGCAAAGAAACTAATAAATACATAAGTACAGTGAAGAACCACTATTATATATATAACATGGCCGATACACAAAGTTGGATTTTTCAAACAGTTGTATTTACATACATGCCTTCATTTTTACTATTTTATACATTTACAAGTGGAGGCGCAATGACCCAGTGGTTAGGGCAGCGGACTCGCGGTCGCAGGATCGCGGTTTCGATTCCCAGACCGGGCGTTGTGAGTGTTTATTGAGCGAAAACACCTAAAAAAGCTCCACGACGCTCCGGCAGGGGGTGGTGATCCCTGCTGTACTCTTTCACCACTCTTTCTTCTGTTGGCCTGCTCGCTTAGCCAGCGGTGTGGCGTCATTCGAAGGCTAAAACAATGCGAACGCATTGTGACCAGCGATGTGTAACAACATCTGATGGTCTGGTCGGTCACGTGGTGGTGGTCACATTAAATATATTTAGAATTAGCTCAATCATTTGAGGTTAACAGATACATGCACAATCATCAGTCATAACACTTAAAGACAAAATAATTTCTGTCTTTTTGACAACTATAATGCATGAACATGAAAAAGCAGCAGAAATTGTGTCTACCTAACATCAAAATAGTGGCCATTCTCTGAATTATACACAGAATAAATAAGCATTTTTATAATGATATTCATATCATTTACTTTTTATATGTAATAATCAATATTTATGGCTTTGGTCAAGATAGGCACTGCTTACCTTGCCTACCCTGACAGCATGTCCTCGATACATTGTTAACCCTTACGTTACCGTATTTATTTTGAGGTGCTCTGTGTTTCTTTCAATTACTTTAAATCTAGCAAAGAATTTAGTAAAATAACTTAGTTATCATCAAGCTAGTGTTAGCAACATAAATTGTGACTAAGGTTTGGTGGAAGATTTTAATTCAAAACTAATGAAAACAAGACATTTGTACTCAGAGCCAGGGCCAGTTTCAGCCGGGTTGGTAACAAAAGGGTTAATGGTCACAAGATGTACCACTATATTATAATTATCTCCAACCATGTGGACTGATTCAGTCAACACCAGGACCATAGGTAATGATCAGAAATTAAGCACTGACCCAACAGTTGGTAGGTCATAGTCCTAACTGACTAAGTCAAAAAAGAAAATCCCCCCTTGAACAATTAAAAGACAAAGAGAAGAACATTACATACAAAGGATCAGGTATTTTGGCAGCCAAGCCAAAATCAGCAACTATAGCAGTGTAGACATCATCATCATCAATCTTAATAAGAATATTCTGGAAAATAAATGCAAAATGTTTCTCAATTTATACATTATTTCAGAGCATACTTTAAAAAAGGAATTTTAAACACAAGATTTACATGAAACAAACACTAATGAGAAGTAAAAATATGTACACACACACACATGCAAACACACACACACATGCACACACACACACACACAACACTGTGAATGTGAGTAATTTTAGTATTATTAAATAATTTTGATTAAAATTTCATTTTGAATGCATAGTAAAATGTTTAATAATAAAATTTTGTTGCTAATCAAAAGTAAATAACTTTAACATGTTTACTGTCAATCTCAAAAGGGAATATCACATTGCAATTGCCATCTTAAAATAATGTCTCTTACGCATCAAAGAATTTCAAGGCAGTAAGTAGAAAAAAATAGATCTTCAATTTTGATACAATTCCAGTCTACTACAATCGACCTTCCTAGAAAAACTGATACATATTTCTAACAGCTAGGTGAATTAATGCCTGGTACTGAAATACATGCACTGGATTTGAGCTTAACATTGAAACACATGTTTCAATGTTTAGCTCTAATCCAGTTCATGCATATAATATATAAAATCATCACCATTTCTATGTTCACTTTTTCTATGCTGTATGAGATTTTTTAAAGAGTATCCTATACATGTCTTTGCTATGCTCAGTTTATCTCCTAGATTTCAGAGTCTATATTTATGGGGATGTGAGGGAAAATGTGTGTGTGTGTGTGTGTGTGTTTGAGAGAGAGAGAGAGAGAGAGTGTGTGTGTGTGTGTGTGTGTGTCTGTGTGTGTACATGTGTGCATGCTCCTTGTACATGGATGGTATGGATCCTGTGAAAGATATGAATGGCTAAACATCTATTTATTTCTTATGATTGGTGTTACTGTCTTTGGAAATGGAATACTTTGAATAGTTCCTTCCACTATGTGCTGAATAGATTAAGTGAACTTTTTAACACATATCATCACTTTTTTGTTTGACCTCAAAATGTTACATTATATATAAATTTATCGAAAAAATATAATCTTTTTCCTGTAACATCATGAATGGATGCAAAAGTGTATTATGCATATAACTCACAAAACAGTTGACAAAATATGGACAGGTTAAGTACTGGGATCAATAAACTGTTTTATCTCCAAAAATTTGTGCCTTATGCCAAGATAGAAATTATCGTCATTATTACAAACCTTTGATGTTAAATCTCGGTGGAAAACCCCTCTCGTGTGAAAATAACGCATGCCATTAGAAATGTCCAGCGCCAAATCTATACGTGTTTTCCATGGTAGTTCTATTTCTTTGTTTGCCAACACTTGGTATAGAGCTCCTCCATTAATGTACTGAAAAAGAATTAAATAATAATAATATTGAAATTATTGTATACAGTGCTCAGGTGCACCACAACTTGTCAGAAAGTGCATATAAAGTACATGCTGTAATGTACAAATGTCTGGAAAGTGAACATGCTTGTGTGTGTATGGAGGGGAGAAAATCAAGTGTAGTGTTGGTGAATCTCAGAAAGCATGGAAGTTTTGAAGGATGCAGTGCTCCGACAACTAACAACCGATGCCGGCAGTTTGTTCCATGCTTCAGCAACTCTCAGCGTGAAAAAATGTTTCCTGAAGTCATGGGAGCTGTGCTGTTTTCTGACTTTGTAAATATGTCCACGGGTGTTAGATGGGTGGAGTTTGAAAAGGTGCTCAGAGTTATTGTTTGTACGATGGTTGATAATTTTATGGGTGTCTGCCAAGTCAGCTGCCAGACGTCAGAGTTTCAAAGTGTCCATGCCCAGGGAAGTAAGGCATTCAGAATATGGCAAATGCCTGATGGAGGGTATTCTTTTGGTTGCACATCGCTGAACAGCTTCCAGACGATTGATGTCCTGGGCAAGATAGGGGTTCCAGACCGGTGATGCAAATTCCAGGTGAGGTCTTACCATAGCTATATAAAGCCGCAGCTAGATAGCCGGAGAGCGGCTCACAAAGGATTTGGTGAGTGATGCCAAGACACCCTCAGCCTTCTTGACAATTTTAGCGATGTGTTTTGTCCAAAGAAAAGGAATTAAATAAACTATTATTCTGAGCATGTACCTTTTTCTTTTACTCTTATTATGTCAGTGCAGGTTGGTTATCTTTTTTTTTTCCAACAAATATTTTATATATCTTTCACTCTTATATAACAAACAATTTATCATGAAGCTTAAAATGTCTTAAGAAATACATATTTTTAAATACTTAATGAATACAGTAAATATCAAATATGCAGGACATAAACATAATTTTTTAATCTTTAGTGTGTGCCACTGTTTAGTTTCTGAAGGAATTCATTTAAAACAGATCAACATTGGTTCAATTCATTGTATCTCCAGATATAATTTCCATCTTCCATTTTTTTTATATTGCAGTATCTGCTGTAATTTTTGTTTCAATTTCACCCCCAGGGAATTATTTGACAATAGTAATCTAGCAAAAACAAATGCAGCTGTTACTGTAGTTATGACTGAGACTAATGCCACTACAGTTTTTATACATAAAGAATACATATATGTGGTAAGAAATTAATAGATATGCTCTACTCTTTTTTGCTCTGAGTTCAAATCCTGCCGAGACTGACTTTGCTTTTTATCATTCTGGAGGTCAATAAAAAATATATAATTAATTACTAGGATTGATTTGGTTCACTACAAGTTTTTTTACATCAGTCCAATAGAAATAAAATCATAATTATACCACCACCACCATAATTCATTGAGTGGCAAATTAAATATACTGCAATAAAAAGTTTGAGAGCAAATATGGACAGAAGGCGTGAGGGGAAGGAAACATAAAAGAGAAGGGTATTATGGTGGTAGACCAGACAGGAGAGATGAAAGATGGTGATGGAGGGCAGTGAGAGGAAGGTGGGCTCAGGTAGAGTGATGCAGATGGCCCAATACAGTCTCTCATATATTGGCTGGGTGAAGGATAGGGAAGGCAGAGTGATGTGGGATAGGGGTATTCAGGGCAGCCCAGTACTTTGTAAGTAATTTGTAAGTTTCATGGGTGGTAGAGAGATAAGAAATGGAGGGGTATGAGTGACAGAGAAATGAGATGACTAAGTGAATGGGTAGATGGATGAAAGAGGGAGTGATCAGATAGATTAGAGATGGGAGATCAGGGGTGTAAAAAGTGGGAGCAAGTACAGCCTCTGCAGGATACAAATATATGCATTATTTATACATATATATGAATACATATAGACAATCACATATAAACACAAAAACCACACATATATGCATAAATAGATATCCCAGCCTATAATGCTGCCATCATTTCAGTGCACATCTTACATATAGGCGCAAGAGTGGCTGTTCCGGGTTCAGTCCCACTGCGTGGCATCTTGGGCAAGTGTCTTCTGCTATAGCCCCGGGCCGACCAATGCCTTGTGAGTGGATTTGGTAGACGGAAACTGAAAGAAGCCTGTCGTATATATGTATATATATAGATGTGTGTGTGTGTGTGTGTGTGTGTGTGTTTGTGTGTCTGTGTTTGTCCCCCTAGCATTGCTTGACAACCGATGCTGGTGTGTTTACGTCCCCGTCACTTAGCGGTTCGACAGAAGAGACTGATAGAATAAGTACTGGGCTTACAAAGAATAAGTCCCGGGGTCGATTTGCTCGACTAAAGGCGGTGCTCCAGCATGGCCGCAGTCAAATGACTGAAACAAGTAAAAGAGAGAAAGAAAGAGAGGGTGGTCAAGTCTTCCGTGACACCACACATCACCACTTAATACAACCTTCAGCCATCTCCTCCTTTGTAAGAGGAGCATCTTCAGATCAGTTATCACTACTTTCTCTTAAGTCTTCGTTGGTCTCTTCCAATAGATTCCACTAACTTGGAGTGCAAGGTACATCCTCCATATGTATCACATTTCCATATCAATGCAGGCTTCTCTTTTGCACATTGCATCTGATGCCTTTTATACCTTTCCTTCGAACAGGATGGAGACCATTTTAATTCTTCCTCAACCAGATCCAGCTGGAACATCTCTCCACTGTCTCTATTGTCTTTAGGGCTTTGCTCCTATTCTTCCCAGAGACTGAGCATTGTTTCATTAGATCATGAGCAAATTTGCCCACAAAACCTCTGGCTCCAACCTCTATGGCAAGAAAATTCACCCAGAAGTTAGTTTCCCCTCAGGCTGTTGGCCAGACTGGTTTATTTTTCAGGCTCAACTACATCTGCTTCTTTTCTAATTTCAGATGTCACAGTGAATTCAATCAAAATCAGTTGCTTTGATGAATTAGAATGGAATACGATATCCCACCTCAAACCACTCTTCCTGACGATTTCTGGCTGTCTTGTTGTTCCTAGGAGGTTTGCTGAACACTCCCAAGTCATCCACAACACCCAGATGACTCCATTCCCATGCCCCATATGGCATAGCTGTTCCTGGCCTTGATTTGTTGCCCCCTGCCATGTAGAATGTTGCTGAAGATTCTAATACTATGGATTTTACTCTTGCCATACTTATGCGTTTGATCTCCTTAAGCACTCCATTGTGCCTCTATGTCAATCTCCCTGGGGATAGTGCTACTCATTATCATAAAAAAATAAAAAATGACAGTGTACTCAGAAATCACAGAAGCAGAGTTATCTAATAAAAGGTATGACTTTTGTTTGAGTCATAGGCGGCGAGCTGGCAGAAACATTAGCACGCCGGGCGAAATGCGTAGCTGTATTTCGTCTGCCGTTATGTTCTGAGTTCAAATTCAGCCGAGGTCGACTTCGCCTTTCATCCTTTCGGGGTCGATAAATTAAGTACCAGTTACGCACTGGGGTCAATGTAATCAACTTAATCCGTTTGTCTGTCCTTGTTTGTCCTCTCTGTGTTTAGCCCCTTGTGGGTAGTAAAGAAATAGATATGACTTTTGTTAGAGTATACATCTAATATATACAAGTTACTCTCAAACATCTAATATACACAAGTTACTCTTGAACATCCAAAAAAACAAGTTCAAATATTCACTTCACTTAATGGACAGATATATTAGCAACACTGTCACATTGCTAATATATAAATAGAACAGATAAAATTCAAAAGTAATATATTTTTAGACTTCTATAAACTTTGCTGATATTCAGTATCTTTTGAGTATAAAAAACACAAGGCCAATTTATGTAGAGGAAAATTACAACCAATTGGATCAATTATAAAAAATAACTGACAATTTGTTGATTCCATGGTGAAGACAACAAAGTCACTTCCATTGGGGTCTGAATACAGATCAAAAGTCAAAATAATACACTGCAGGATGTTCCGACCAGTCAATTTCTCTCTCTCACTCATTTAGCTTAAAGGAAGAAATTAACATAATTATATTGTCTCTGTGAGAGAGTGAAGGGAAAATAGTGAGTAAAAAGTATATAGTTCATTTGGAAATGGTGTGAATCCTATTAATTCATTTTTACAATAGCACAAAGCCATAAATTGAAAAGGTGGTATACAGATGATTGACTGATCCCTGAATATGTCTGATACTTATTGTAGGAATGAAAAGTTAAGTGAATCCTGGCAGAATTTGAAATAAATATTCTGACATTATCACTATTGTCAATAGATATCTAATAATAATGTTGCAATTTCATAGTAGAAATCACCACCACCATTATCATCATCATTTAACATCCATTTTCCATGATAGAAAACACTAATAATAATAATAATAATAATTTCTAACATAAGTAGAAAATCATATATTTGAGAGAAGCCCTGAAAAATGTAAGGCAAAGTTAATCTTTGCTTGATTTGAACTCAGAACAAAAAGTGAACAAATACCAAAAGACAATTACACAACAACATTAACAATTGTAACTAATAATTTCTAATTTTTACCACTGTCACAAATTTTGAGGAAAAAGTGTAGCTGATTGAAATAATATCTGTATTTAACTTGGTAACATTTTTATTAATCTTAAAAGAAGCACAAAGATAAGTTAAGTTAATTTTTTGGCTCAAAAAGCAAAAAGCAAGGCCATGTAGGGGGACATGGAGTTATGTACAGGGAGGGTGTTCTTGCAAAGAGTTCAGGCCATTTCTGGTCAAGAGAGACTTTGAACCGAGCGGTCGTCGGCATCTTCACTATCTCGTCCGGCAGCTTATTCCACGGATCCGCAACCTGGACGGAGAAAGCCCCTCTCCTTCGATTGAGATGAAATCGTCGCAGATAGAACTTTTCGGAATGACCTCGCAGCCGACGCTCTGGAGCAGGAGTGAAGAACAGCTCTTTCGAGAGGTTACACTTTCCGCTTATGATGTTGTGAGCGAGAATGAGATCACCATGGCATTGTCGTTTTTCGAGAGAATAAAGGTCGAGCGTCTTCAGCCTTTCTTCATCAGACAAATGCTTGAGACCAAGAACCATGCGGGTAGCCAGCTTCTGGACTCTTTCGAGATGATGTATGTCTTTGAGGAGATAAGGAGAAGAGGCTTGAATCCCGTACTCCAATATGGCGGTAGGAATATGGCTGCAGTGAGCATTCCGAGTGACCGTCGAATCAAAAACAGAACTCCGCGTGCTTTGTTGGCAGCATGGATGCACTGGGCCGAAGGCGAAAAGGAAGAATCCACCAAGATACCCAGGTCCTTTACCTGATCGGTCCTATCCAGCAGTAGACGACCCGGCTCAAAATCAAGTTGAGTTGCAGGAGAGGAGCCAACAGGCAGATGACAGCACTTTGACACGTTCAGACACAGGTCCCATTCGTTAGACCATCTCCAAACTTGGTGGAGGCATCGACGAAGATCCTCTATATCACCGCGAGGAGCGACCAGTTTGACATCATCGGCAAATAGAAGGGTGTGTTGCGTGAGGATGTCGGGCAAGTCATTTATGAAGACTAAAAACAATAAGGGCCCAAGCACTGAACCTTGAGGCATGCCACTGCTCGCACTGGAGATGTTGGACAGCGAAACATTAACTTGGACTTGGAAGGAGCGATCTGAGAGGAAGGCACCAACCCATCGTACAATATCCGGATGGAAACTATATGCTTGAAGCTTGACAAGTAATAGGCGGTGGTTAACCGAGTCAAAAGCTTTGGCAAAGTCCAATAAAACGATGTTAACAGCATCACCATCATCCAGGATATGCATCACCAATTCTTCCATTACCAGTAAGTTGGTCAAGCATGATCTCTTCGGCACGAAGCTGTCTTGGGAATCAGAGATAGAGGCTGTTTGAACTCTGAATGTAAAGAGATTTAACTCAACATTGCACATTTTATTTAATATCTTACTAATTTTATCATCCATTAACTATCACTACTGACTCAAGAAAAGACCACAATTATCACCACAACTTCCACCCTTTGTCATACTGAAATCTCTGCAACACAGAATCGACCCGTAAGTTTCAATCCTGTACCATCAATTAGGCTCAACATTGTAATGTTTAATCAAAGTATATTTTCTATAAATTTTCTTTGGTAAAGCTTTACTGCAGATTATTTCCCGCCAACAATCCATGGCATTTCATACACGACATTTGTCAGTGACTTTGTAACAGTTTTCGATTCCGTATTGACAATAAGTCTGAGTACACTTCCAGTTCCTCACTTACAATAGCTACCATTTCCTTGGAATGCTTACCTTTAGGTAAAATATTTGCATCTAATAGTTAATATTCTTTCTACCCTTATACTTCTTCACAGAAAATGAACTTGTTTATTTCTAAATGAACAATACCCACACTGAGCACTTTCAACATTTTTAGGACACATATCATGAGCGAAAAGTAACCATCTACATGGTCAAACTACTAGAAAAGCTGTCAAATCTCTCTCAAACCACATCTATATAAAAATATAGATTACATATAGAGTATATTTGGTAATGTAGTCTTAGATACACTATCTGGAAAAAGAAAGATGGGAGGTCATGGGTAAAATATCTTTCAACGCTAGTTTGCTTGTCTATGATTGAGCTGCAGTTAAACTACTACAATACATGTTTAAAAATGACTGTAATATAAAATGCAACTAATGAGTTTATGTTATGAAAAGTGATGACTTATATCATCATTACACATGCATTTTTCCTATGCTTCTCAAGCACAGCATGCTTATCACTGGAATCTTTTGTCATCTTTCTCATGATGTTTAGTTGCCTATACTCTTTACTCTTTTACTTGTTTCAGTCAGTTGACTGCGGCCATGCTGGAGCACTGCCTTTAGTCGAGCCACTCGACCCTGGGACTTATTCTTTGTAAGCCCAGTACTTATTCTATCGGTCTCTTTTGCCGAACCGCTAGGTGACGGGGACATAAACACACCAGCATCGGTTGTCAAGCAATGCTAGGGGGACAAACACAGACACACAAACATACACGCACATACACACATATATATATATATATATATAACCCGTGGCCTTCTACATGGGATGGAGCCAGCCTACGTATGCATACCTTCCCTTCTTGGGACACAAAACTCTACTTGTGAAGACCTGTTGAGGCAAGTGAGGATCAGAATCGAAATCGATCAGTGGAAATTGCAGATGTGTTACCAGTGCCGGTGACATGTAAGAGAACCATCCGTTCGTGACCGTTGCCAGCGCCGCCCCAACTGGCCTCGTGTCGGTGGCACGTAAAAAGCACCATCCGTTCGTGTCCGTTGCCAGCCTCGCCTGGCCCCCGTGCCGGTGGCACATAAAAAAGCACCATCCGTTCGTGGCCGTTTGCCAGCTCTGTCTGGCACCTGTGCGGGTGGCACGTAAAAAGCATCCACTACACTCACGGAGTGGTTGGCGTTAGGAAGGGCATCCAGCCGTAGAAACACTGCCAGATCTGACTGGGCCTGATGAAGTCTTCCGGCTTCACAGACCCCAGTTGAACCGTCCAACCCATGCTAGCATGGAAAACGGACGCTAAACGATGATGATGATGATACGAGGGGCTTCTTTCAGTTTCCGTCTACCAAATCCACTCACAAGGCTTTGGTCGGCCCGAGGCTATAGTAGAAGACACTTGCCCAAGGTGCCATGCAGTGGGACTGAACCCGGAACCACGTGGTTGGTAAGCAAGCTACTTACCACACAGCCACTCCTGTGCCTATGATTAGCTTTCTTCTAATTTATACTGTTGAAGCAGTTCTTTCTTAAAATCATAATGGGGTAAAATACTGGAGCTACTGAGGCAGAAATTAATGTAATAGTTTACTTGAATTTAAAAGTGTTTATATAATAACTAGCAGTATCGCCCGGCGTTGCTGGGGTTTGTAAGGGAAATAACTATATAAGCATTTTTAGAGATGTAAAGTATAATAGCCATCTCAATACGGCTAACCACAAAGGAGTGGGTGTTACTGTAGCTTTTTACGTTCTGAGATTTAATAATAAATTTTTAGAGAGTTACTTCCCTTGTATATGCCAAAAATGCATTAAAAATGGGAAAAATTGATGGTAAGTTTTTTTTAAATCGTAGACTCATCGTAGACGCGCGCTAATACCCAGAAGGGCTCGATATGAATCACGACTATAAGATACCCGGTTTTGGTTAAACTGCACCGCAAAATGTGGGAGTAGTTAGGAATTTAAATCGTAGGAGACAAACAGCACACAACCTCTCTTTTATATATAAAGATTATATAATTCAATGAAAGTGATAAATAAAATAAGATAAAAAGAGCACGACATTAAATACCTGGTAATTTTAATTTCCTCTTGCTATGTTAAGAGTTCAAATCATACACACTATGTATTGCTATTGGAATTAATTGTGCCAATTATTCTCTTACTTTTTACAAAAGAAATGTTACTGTACTAGGCGCAGGAGTGGCTGTGTGGTAAGTAGCTTGCTTACCAACCACATGGTTCCGGGTTCAGTCCCACTGCGTGGCACCTTGGGCAAGTGTCTTCTGCTATAGCCCCGGGCCGACCAATGCCTTGTGAGTGGATTTGGTAGACGGAAACTGAAAGAAGCCCGTCGTATATATGTATATATATATGCGTGTGTGTGTTTGTGTGTCTGTGTTTGTCTCCCTAGCATTGCTTGACAACCGATGCTGGTGTGTTTACGTCCCCGTCACTTAGTGGTTCGGCAAAAGAGACTGATAGAATAAGTACTGGGCTTACAAAGAATAAGTCCCGGGGTCGATTTGCTCGACTAAAGGCGGTGGCTCCAGCATGGCCGCAGTCAAATGACTGAAACAAGTAAAAGAGTAAAAGAGAGAGAGTACCAAAATAAAATTAATAGTTGCATTTAGTTTAAGAGTGTCAAAAGAGTAATGTGTTAAACAGAAAAAGATCACAATCTTTCTTTGCCATCCATTATGGTGTCCTCCTTCATAATGTTGAGTGTATTGCATAGAAATATACATTAAGAAATTGACATTTGAGGATCATTAAAATATTGAAAGAAATGTTTAAATACCTCTGTTAAAGCATGGAGCTGACCCTCGTGAACACACACACCCATAAACCTATGTAAAAAAAAAATAAATTTAATTATTAAATAGGAATGATATCAACATTTTATCCAGTTCAGAAAACAACAACAACAAAGAAATGGATAGTGACAGCTGAAGAAAACAGAGAAATACAATATGCTGGAAGATATGGAACAAACTGCCGGCATCAGTTGTTAGTTGTCGGAGCACTGCATCCTTCAAAACTTCCATGCTTCCTGAGATTCGCCAACACTACACCTGATTTTCTCCCCTCCATACACACGCAAGCATGTATCTGACTCATACATTGTTCGCTTTCCAGACATTTCTACATTACTGCATATACTCTACACGCACTTTCTGACAAGTTGTGGTGCACCTGAGCACTCTATACAATAATTTCATTATTATTATTATTATTATATAAAAAATAAGTTATTTCTTTCAAAGTTTACAACAGGGTTAGGGTTAAGAAATTTAAATTTCTAATATTTAGATTATAATCCAAATATGTTAGTTTCAATGTTCAAGATTCTTTCTAACTGCCAATTTGATAAAGTTAAATTTGAATGTGAAATTTAACTTCTACAAGATTTGTTGTGAAAATAAATACTGAAAAGTTTTCTTTTTAAAAAAATCTATTGATTTCATTAATTTTAATCCATGATTTACATTTTCACTGTTTGTAATATTTATAACTAGCAGTATCGCCCGGCGTTGCTCGGGTTTGTAAAGGAAATAACTATATAAGCATTTTTAGAGAGTTATAGCCAAAAGATAGCAAAAAAATGCATTAAAAATGGAAAAAAAATTATGGTAAATTTTTTTTAAATCGTTGATTCATCGTAGACATTTTTAGAGAGTTACTTCCCTTATATAATAGTGAAAAAATGCATTAAAATGGGAAAAATTGATGGTAAATTATTTTTTAAATCGTAGACTCATCGTAGACGTGCGCTAATACCCAGAAGGGCTCGATATGAATCACGACTATAAGATACCCGGTTTTGGTTAAACTGCACCACAAAATGTGGGAGTAGTTAGGAATCTAAATCGTAGGAGACAGACACACAACCTTACTTTTATATATAAAGATTACAATAATCACTGTAAGACAACAGCTGTGAAGATTAGGTACATAGAGGATTTACAATCTAGTCATAAGATCCCACATTATAGCCCTTCTGTTATACCTTTAAGCAAAGCACAAAGTCCTTGCTATGAACAGCCTCACACATAAAGCACAATTTATACTACTTCTATTCCTAGTTGAGTGGTTACAGTTGGATGAGAAGGGAATTCACCTGCAAAAGCTACACCTAAAGAAAACCACAAAGAACATTGACGAATCTGTACAGTTCAAATGTATGAAATACTATTCTCAAAGCTAAAACAAAGAAATAATCTTTCAAAAATAATCTTCTCTCACTGACACACACACAAAAGGTTGTTGGTTACAGCTGGTAAGACAGTGACCATTGGTTTCGGATCTAGAATATTCTTAGTGATACAGGTGACTTATCAGACTCATTGGCTGGAGGAATATAACCTCCTCATCAGAGGAAATTCAAGTTGAAAACATGGAATTCCTCTGTTCACTGACTAAGAAACAGTAGTCATCCATGTACTGACCCTGTTTGGATAAGATTGGACCCGATCCAAGGGAGATAACTCAATCTCACCAGAAGGATTATTGCTCGGTGGAATCTCGTTTTGAAATTTTCTGTTTACAACTCTGACTGACCAAGGTTTCTTCTGATTTCCAGTTGTAGAGAGGCTATGTACCACCAGCCAATGAATCTGACAAGTCACCTATACTGCTAAGGTGTGAAACCAACTGCTGCCCACTGACCAGCCAAAACCAACAACCTTTTTTTTAAGTATTACTGCAATAAACTTTTTTAGAGTGTACTTCTCAGGTTTATGAACTACTGACTGATTCTATATATAAATTCAGGGTACAAGTAAGGGTTCTCCAAGGATCAGTCCTCAGCCCCCTCTTGTTCATCATAGTCTTCCAGGCAATAACAGAGGAATTTCAAATGGGCTGCCCCTGGAAGTTCCTTTATGCTGATGACCTTGTTCTCATAGCTCAAAGGTTCTCAAAGTGGGCGTTGAGATGGTCCAGGTGGGCGCTGATGTCTAAGGGGGCAGTAGAGAAAAAGGAGGCACTGGGAGGAAGGAAGAGAATGTTAGTTTCATTCCGTCCATACAAGTATGAAAACTAGTCTGGTTTTCTTTCCTCCACTTAACAGGGCCTGGGATTCATCAAATTTTTGCAACTTCAGAGACACCAGTTGCTATTAATGTAATAACAATAATATATATATATATATATATATATATTGACAATTGGTGCGATCTGCCACAGCGGCACCTTGACATCCATGAGTTTAAGGGCCCAGAAACAAGAAAGTAAATGAAATAAGCTTGTCAACAAATTCCCTAGGGAGGAAAACAAAAGAAATCAAATAAAATGAAACAAAGAAACATCAACTAAGCAATGATGATGAAAGATCCGTCCGTCTGTCCATCCATCCATCCATCCATACATACATTGCCCTGGAATTAACTGTAGAACTAGAAATGTAGTTTACAGCATAAGATGCATAGAAGGTGCTTATAAAGACATGAACATGACGTACATAGGGGAGACATCTAGGAGCATTGCAGAATGACTAAATGATCATCGGAGACAATATGACGACAGAAAACAGTCATTTCATACCCTACCAACATGGAGGCAACCTGGGTCAACTTGACATCCGCATCTTATCCAAGGACCCAAAAGACCCAACACTCAGACAAATACGAGAGGACGTCCTTATAATTGAAACTTCCCCAATACTGAATAGGAAATACACATAGTAGATATCATACCCCCATACTCACAGTTTACACAGGTAGAATAAAATAGTTAGTGGGCTGTTATGTAGATAGATGTATGTATATGTGTGGGTGGGTGTATGTTTGTATGTATGTATGTGTATATGCACACGTATGCAAGCATATAGATATGAAAATAAATAGATCAACATACAGACGGATAGGTGTATAGGTTATACGAAGAGACATGCACACATACACAAATGGAGACTGAAGCACATGACCATATATACACACTACTTCCCACAAGGACACATATGGAGACATGTGTCCACACATATAGAGATGCACATCCATACATGCAAACACGGTACATAGTTGCAAAACACACACACACACACATACTAAGGCATGCACACACAAGGAGACAGAGGTGCATACATATATAAACATGCACACATACATAAAAAACACACAAACATGGACAGACAAGCACATGAATATGCAGAATACATATAGATGCACACACATACATATGCATACACACACATACATACATACATATATACATAGACACACACACAAACATGTGCACAAACAAACAAAAAGGAACGCAGTGTAAATAACGGACAGAGTCAAGACTACTGAAAATGTTGCAAGATGCAACGAAAATTTTAGGAAAATAAGAATGAGAAATAAGTGGAAATTTTACCAGTGAGTGTGTTAAATTATAAGGCGCAAAAAGAAAATGACTCTCCCCAGACACAAAATGATACACTTCAATACACGAACTCATGTAAAGACTGCAAACCAAATCCAAAAATGAAATACATATATATACATACATATATATATATATATATACACACACACACACACATATATATATAAACACACACACACACACATATATACATATAGATACCTATACATAGATATATATATATATATACATATATACATGTACATATATATAGAGATACATATATATACATAAACATATACAAATATATGCATAAACATATACAAATATATACATAAACATATATATATATATATATATACATACATACATACATATATTTATATACATACATACGTACATATATACATGTATATATACACGACAGGATGCCCCTGGGAACTCCTCTATGCTGACGACCTTGCTCTAATTGCAGAGTCACTATCAGAACTAGAGAAGTTTCAGGTGTGGAAGCAAGGATTAGAATCAAAGGGCCTTAGAGTCAACCTAGCTAAAACCAAAGTACTAATAAGTAGGGAGGCAGACAAACCACAAATCCCTTCAGGTACATGGCCCTGCTTGATCTGTAGAAAAGACATAGGTAAAAACTATGGACATATAAGAGGTGCAGCAATATCAAAGGAAGGCTAACTGGGAAGTTAGATTTCGTATGTGGCAGATGCTCAGGAGCAATAAACACTGAAAATGTGCAGAGAACAACTTCCGCGTCATTCCAGAGAGTAAAACTAGACGTAGTTGATAGCTTCTGCGTTACCAAGGTGACCAAGTCAGTAGTGGGGGAGAGTGCCCTGAAAGTGTAGGTGCTCGAATAAGAATAGCCTGGCAAAGTTCAGAGAGCTCCTACCTCTGCTGGTAAAAGGTAGACTGTATGACGCATGTGTATGAACAGCCATGCTACATGGCAGTGAAACATGGGCTGTGACTGCTGAGGACATGTGTAATCTTGCTAGGAATGAAGCCAGTATGCTCCACTGGATGTGTAATGTCAGTGTGCATACACGACATAGTATAAGCGCCCTGAGAGAAAAGTTGGACTTAAGAGAGACGACTGTGCCAGTATGGTCATGTGTTGCGAATGAATGAGGACAGCTGTGAGGAAAAGTGTCACACCCTAGCAGTTGAGGGAACCTGTGGAAGAGACAGACCCAGGAACCTGGGATAAGGTGGTGAAGCACGACCTTCGAACATTGGGCCTTACTGAGGCAAGCCAAGTGAGATAATAGCCCATGGCCTATGCCAGTGTGTGTAACCAGCCCACTTATGGATAACCCCTCATTCATTGGACCTTGCTTGTGAAGACCTATTGAGGCAAGTGAAATCAAAATCGCTGACGTGGCTGATGACAGTATCACCTGATTGGTACTCATGCCAGCCAGTGGAACGTTAAAAGCAAATCCAAACATGAGGTGCAACCAGCCCACTTATGAGTACCCCTCATTCATTGGACAATGAATCTTGCTTCCAAAGTCCTATTGAAGCAAGTGTAAACAAATCAAAATCGTTTACATGGCCGATGACAGTACTGCTTGATTGGCACTCGTGCCACTGAAACAGTAAAAGCATGGCGAGGCCTGATTTTTGCCAGGGCCAGGGACTGGCTCCCGTGCCAGTGACACGTGAAAAGCACCATTTGAGCGTAATCATTGCCAGCATCGCCTTACCGGCACGTGCTGGTGGCATGTGAAAAACAACATTCAAGTGTGGTTGGTGTTAGGAAGGGCATCTAGCTGTTGAAAATTTGCCATATCAGATTGAGCCTGGTGCAGCCTCTGGCTAACCAGTCTTCAATTAAACCGTCCAACCCATGCCTCCATGGAAAGTGGTTGTTAAACAATGATGATATCTATATATATAAATAAAATATATATATATATATATATTTATATATAGAGGGCATTATACATACATGCCAGGAGGCATTGTATATACATGCCAAACGCTAAGAGGGACAATCAGTCATTTCTACCAAAAATATTACTAATCCCACCGAATGCAATTTTTCAAAGTAAGACATTTAAAAATATAGGCCTGTATCACAGTGATTTCATACTTACGTAATCATCAGCAGGCCTGAATGTATTATAAATAAACAACGACCCTGCCTCGCTTAAGCCGATCAGCTAACTGATCAACATCAACGAAGCACATGGTGAGTTTATATATATTACATCCGGGTAAATGGTAAACTTTTACGAATTGCATTTCGGGAGAGGAAAAGTTTTTTCGGAATAAAATTTAGCAATTAAGGACAACTACTTAATAAGGAAAACTTAACAAGAAATTGTCAGGTAGATAGCGTAAAAACCTCATTTTTTCGAAATTTTCGAAATTTTTTGAAATTTTTTCTCTTATGAGGTTTTTACGCTATCTACCTGACAATTTCTTGTTAAGTTTTCCTTATTAAGTAGTTGTCCTTAATTGCTATATATATATACATATATATATATATATATATATATACATATATATATATGCATATATATATATATATATATACATATATATATATGCATATATATATATATATATATATACATATATATATATGCATATATATATATGCATATATATATATATGCATATATATATTATATATATATATATATGCATATATATATATGCATATATATATATGCATATATATATATATGCATATATATATATATATATATATATATATATATATATCATCATCATCATCATCGTCGTTTAGCGTCCGTTTTCCATGCTAGCATGGGTTGGACGGTTCTACTGGGGTCTGTGAAGCCAGAAGGCTTCATCAGGCCCAGTCAAATCTGGCAGTGTTTCTACGGCTGGATGCCCTTCCTAACGCTAACCACTCCGTGAGTGTAGTGGGTGCTTTTTACGTGCCAACTATTCTTTTGAACAACAAAAGACACAAATGGAAAACAAAACAAAGAACATAAAGAACGACCCTTCATCAGTTGTTGGCTGTTTTTTTCTAGTCTTGTACTTCGAACATTTAACAACAATATATGCTTTTGATAAAACAGTTGCTCCTGCAAAGCAAGTTAAATAAAATTTGAGATTTTGCAGAGGGTCAAAATAGGTAACACCAACAGGACTGAAAACAAACAGGAAAGGCTGCTAAGCCTAAACAAGGTTGTGGTGGCGAAAGCATAAATCAAGCTAGGACAGGGGAGTAACAAGAAGACGTCTTTGTTCCAGCAAGTAAGATGGCCGATGGTCATGTGGGAGCCGCATGAGCAAGGGAGGAGGAGTGAGGGAGAGAGTGACAGAATAATAGGCTAGAATAGTGGGAGAGGAGGAGGTGAAAGAAAAACAGAGAGAAGATAATATATCCATATACTACACTCGTGGAGTGGTTGGCGTTAGGAAGGGCATCCAGCTGTAGAAACACTGCCAGATCAGACTGGAGCCTGATGCAGCCCTGGCTTCCCAGACCCCTGTCGAACCGTCCAACCCATGCTAGGGCGGAAAACGGACGTTAAACGATGATGATGATGATAGATACATACACAAATTTTGTTGTGTCTGGGGAGAGACATTTTCTTTTTATGCCTTATAATGTAACAAACTCACCGGTAAAATTTCCACTTCTTTCTTAATTTTACTTTCCTAAAATTTTCGTTGCGTCTTGCAACCTTTTCAAACAGAATATGCTTCAACACACGAACTCATATAAAGAATCTTGCAAACCAAATCCAAAAACGAAATACACACACATACACACATATATATATACATATCCCCAGACACAACAGCATATATACATACATATACGTAAATATATACATATACACACATATATATATACATATATATATATATATATATATATATACATATAAACACATATATATAGGCATATATATACATATATGTATATACATATATTAGAAGGTTTGGAGATGATGTACTGGTATTTTATATTAGAAGAAATGAGGTACTCAGAAATTCGGATAGTTTTATATTTACAGATATTTATTTGTATGTTACGTGTTTTTATACATCATATACCATATATTAGCACTTTCATCCATTCTAGTGGAGTTTTCAAATTGAACTAAGTTCTTGTGGAAAAATTTGACCATTTTTATAGTGTTATTGAGTGTAGTGGTGGGGAGGGATATGAGATAGTACAAGAGGGTGATGAATGGGGAGAAAGTGAGAGAGAGTGTGTGTGTGTGTGTGTTTTTGTATCTGAAAGAGTGTTAAAGAAAAAGAAGGAAAGGAAGAAAAGGGAGAGAAAGAAGAAAAAAAGTTTTTGTTGATCTCTTTGCAGCTGGTCAAGTTGGCAATAATAATTGAGTGTTTACTCCAACGATGGGGGGCAAAATGTCACTTTTCAAAAAATTGTCTGGATTTCTTTTTTATCATTGTCTTGTGAGAGAGAGAGAGAGAGAGTGTGTGTGTGTGTGTGTGTGTGTGTGTGTGTGTGTGTGTGTGTGTGTGCACGCGTGTGTGAAAGGGGTATTAAAGAAAAAGAAGAAAAGGAAGGAGAGAAAATTTGTTGATATCTTTGCAGTTGGTCGGTTTATGTATGTATATACATATATACAAACCTATATATATATACACATATATACAAAGATATCTATTTATAGATATATATGAACATATCTATATATAGATATATATACAAAGATATCTACATATACGAGCAAAACGCTCCCCCCCCCCGGTCTAATGGATGGTGCTGAATAAAAAGCAATCAGTGTTTTCTTTCCATTAAAAAATAATTAAGCATGCCTTTATTTCAATAAAATTTCTGGTTTTGTTAAACGAAATTAAGGCAAAAAAAAACTTCTTGAGAAACCAAATAGTCTTTCCTTCCTTCATGCCAAGTTTGAAGAAAATATCTCTTTTGCATCTTATTTTTTTGGTCTCTGAAATATACTGCATTTTGTGGCATTATTTCAAGCCAGTCAGTTTTCTTTGCGCAAACTGCACATGCATTTTTCTTGAGTACATGTAGTATCGATCGCAACAGCTGATGTACTTGCGCATACAAATGCATGTTCCCACGGCTTTATCGATTGCATTCTTACCTGGAATCGATTTTTATTTTCCTCACTTAGCGGTCATTCAAATAGTTCTTTTGTCTTAATATCGGTCAATCACACAGTAATTTCCCTTTGTATACCAGTCATTTTTCATAGCATTTTTTCCGATGGCCAGATAACTGAAGAGATGGTGGCATGGATTTCTACATGTACAAAAATCGATTCCAGGTGAGAATGTGATTGATAAAGCTGTACATCAGCTGTATGCGCAAGTACATCAGCTGTTGTGATCGATACTACGCATACGCGAGAAAAATGCACATGCAGTTTACGCAAAAAGAGCCGACTGGCTTGAAGTAATGCCACAAAATGCAGTATATTTCAGAGACCAAAAAAGTAAGATGCAAAAGAGATATTTTCTTCAAACTTGGCATGAAGGAAGGGAAGACTATTTGGTTTCTCAATAAGTTTTTTTTTTGCCTTAACTTCATTTTGACAAAACCAAAAATTTTATTGAAATAAAGGCATGCTTAATTATTTTTTAATGAAAAGAAAATACTGATTGCTTTTTATTCAGCAGATATGATTCAGCACAGTCCATGGGGGGGGGGCGTTTTGCTCGTATATCATATACACATACACAAAACACACAAACATGTGTAAATATGTGTGATTTAAGTGTATAAAAACTGAAAGAGAAATAAATTCATGTATTAGCATGTATAATTCTTATTGGTTTGAGTTTTTGTTTTCAATGCTAACAATAAAAAAACACAGCAGCTATCGAGTGAAATTCAAAGGATGAAAAACAATAAGAGTAAAAGTAGAAAGATATGTAGAAGTTCCATATCTTTTTAAGATCTATAGGTAGTGAAGCACACAGCCAAAGAGTCAGTGGTTGGTATCTAGTTCTGTGATGGGTCTTGATCAAGATACCTACTTATCAATGGTAGTTTCTAATCTACTATAATTAGATACTAGAGGGTGGTTATGTTGTGTTTTAACCCTAGGTCAGCTCAATTCAGCAGACCTATGATAAAGACATTCCAGGCAGGCTATTGCGTATTTTTGTATATCTTGAACTACATTATCTATTGTCTTTTTTTTTTTTTAGAGAGGATTATATGTAACTAGCAGTATCGCCCGGCGTTGCTCGGGTTTGTAAGGGAAATAACTATAAAGCATTTTTAGAGAGTTATAGCCAAAAAATAGCAAAAAAAATGCATTAAAAATGGAAAAAAAATTATGGTAAATTTTTTTTAAATCGTTGACTCATCATAGACATTTTTAGAGAGTTACTTCCCTTATATAATAGCGAAAAAATGCATTAAAATGGAAAAAAATGATGGTGAATTTTTTTTTAAATCGTAGACTCATCGTAGACGCGCGCTAATACCCAGAAGGGCTCAATATGAATCATGACTATAAGATATGGTTAAACTGCACCGCAAAATGTGGGAGTGGTTAGGAATCTAAATCGTAGGAGACAGACACACAACTTCTCTTTTACATGTAAAGATTTGAAGGACATTTGGCTGCTTAGAAAGTTGAACATCTGTGTGGAAGTGCTTTCATATCATGAATAGGGTGACTATTTTTTTGCAATTGCAAGCAGAGGAAGTGAAGTGGAAATGATGTGTTTTAGTGACTTATAATTCTAAGTTAAATTCCTTCCAGAGAAAAAAAGCTAACATCCACAGAGAACCAGTGTCCTATCCATAAGAAGATTTAACTTTCAAGTGTTTCAAGCTACAGAAAGACTTAAGTGCTTCCCTGTGGAGTCTTAAGCTTTTGCAAAGGATTAATCCATTAACATATATATATTTTTTTTTTTTTTGGCATAATTTTCATGATTTCTGAATTGGGACTGAACCAATAAGAGATGTGTAAATCCATAAAATATTTGTCTTTTGCAATCTCTCCTGGGGTTGAGTGCAATCTTCACAGATCAAATCATCTACGGTTATACTGATACACCAGTAGAGACTGCTGGGAAAGCATTCTGACTCTTACTTAGCTGCACATTGTGGTTAATGTGAGGGGAGTGTTATTGACATAAACTGGAGATTTGGGAGGAGGAGTATTGAGAGAAAGAAATGAAAAGCAAAGGCTAGAAAGAAACAGAAATGAAGGAAGAGAGAGAAAGAAAGGAAGGGAAGACAAGTAACAAAGATGTGGGAGAAAAAAAGGGGAAACAAAGACAGAGGGAAGCAGGGAGAAGAAAAGAAAAATGGGGAAAAGTGAAGTAAAAAAAGATGTGAATAGAAAAAAAAGTGATAATAATGATGGTGGTTAGTAATAGTGATTTAGTAGCTATAGATGATGCCTCTGCAAAGGTAGCAGTGCTGCAGGTAAAAATAGCTCTGTGAATGGTATTGGGAGTGGCATTTGATAATGGTAGAAATGGTTCTGCTGAAGGTAAGGGGGGGGAAGCAATATAATACTCTTTACTCTTTTACTTGTTTCAGTCATTTGACTGCAGCCATGCTGGAGCACCGCCTTTTAGTCGAGCAAATCGACCCCGGGACTTATTCTTTTTGTAAGCCCAGTACTTATTCTATCGATCTCTTTTGCCAAACCACTAAGTGACGGGGACGTAAACACACCAGCATCGGTTGTCAAGCAATGCTAGGGGGACAAACACAGACACACAAACACACACACGCATATATATATATGCATATATACGACGGGCTTCTTTCAGTTTCCGTCTACCAAATCCACTCACAAGGCATTGGTCAGCCCGAGGCTATAGCAGAAGATATTTGCCCAAGATGCCACGCTGTGGGATTGAACCCGGAACCATGTGGTTGGTAAGCAAGCTACATACCACACAGCCACTCCTATGTATAGCAATATAATTAAGATTGTAATTAAACACACTATTACACAAATCTTGCATTAGTCTACAACTCTTTAGCATTCAGCTTTCTTAATCAAATATAATTCTTATTTATTCATATTGTTTTTTTTTATTAATCCTACATTATCCCATAGCTTTGAGATTTCAATGTTGTGATTATTTATTTTTAGAATGACATTGTAGGGTAGGTGTGAGAAGCTGGACAGGGCCAGTTTGAACATAAAACAAGTAGATTAATTGGGCTGGATATGGCTAGTTTAAATGCTAAAGCAATAAGCCAACAGAAAAATGAAAATCCATAATCTCAATTGCCTTCAGTTGTATAAATTTATATATATTTTGTTTTTATTTGTCCTATTTTCCATCCCCACTCACTAAGCTTGAATGTATGGAAAGATACTTTGGATATAAAATGCCATCAATTATGCAATCTCAATCAAAATCTTAATACAGCCAAACAAATGTTATTTTGAACACATCATTTGCAAAAAGACATTAGCTATGTGGAATATTATATCTTCAATATCATATAAATGCTTTTAAAGCAAGTCAACAAAAGAACCTCTATGAAAAAAAACTAAAGAGTTAAAGACATTTCAGTCACAGCTGGAAAGTCTTCAAGTGAACGTGACCTGGGTGTTATTGTCGACAGTGATTTGCGTTGGACAAAACACATCGCTAAAATTGTCAAGAAGGCTGAGGGTGTCTTGGCATCACTCACCAAATCCTTTGTGAGCCGCTCTCCGACTATCTATCTGCGGCTTTATATAGCTATGGTAAGACCTCACTTGGAATTTGCATCACTGGTCTGGAACCCCTATCTTGCCCAGGATATCAATCGTCTGGAAGCCATTCAGTGACGTGCAACCAAAAGAATACCCTCCATCAGGCATTTGCCATATTCTGAATGCCTTTACTTCCCTGGGCATGGACACTTTGAAACTCTGACAGCTGACTTGGCAGACACCCATAAAATTATCAACCATCGTACAAACAATAACTCTGAGCACCTTTTCAAACTCCACCCATCTAACACCCGTGGACATATTTACAAAGTCAGAAAACAGCACAGCTCCCATGACTTTAGGAAACATTTTTTCACGCTGAGAGTTGCTGAAGCATGGAACAAACTGCCGGCATCAGTTGTTAGTTGTCGGAGCACTGCATCCTTCAAAACTTCCATGCTTTCTGAGATTCGCCAACACTACACCTAATTTTCTCCCCTCCATACACACAAAAGCATGTATCTGACTCATGCATTGTTCGCTTTCCAGACATTTGTACATTACAGCATGTGCTTTATATGCACTTTTGACAAGTTGTGGTGCACCTGAGCACTGTATACAATAATTTCATTATTATTATTTATTATATCTTTAATCCCACGTTTGCTTCATCAGAGCTGACCTATGAGTTTTTAATAACAACCAAATTAAAAACACTCATGTTTTGTTTTGTCGACACACTGTTACTAATGCAGGTTTAAATGGTGCATACTCCATTGCTTATTCCCAGTGTGATTGAGTCAATAAATAAACGAACAATTTGCAAGGTAAGTTGACCTATCTGCTACTATCAGATGCTGCAGATTCCACACAGAAAATGTAATAATGGTAAAATATAAAGAGGAACAAACGTAGATGCTGCTGAAATCATTAGAAGGTGGCAATGACAATCCCACTTAATGAAAAGAGAATTTTATTGCACATATATATATACATACATATATATATATATAAATATATAGGCGCAGGAGTGGCTGTGTGGTAAGTAGCTTGCTAACCAACCACATGGTTCTGGGTTCAGTCCCACTGCGTGGCATCTTGGGCAAGTGTCTTTTGCTATAGCCCCAGGCCGACCAATGCCTTGTGAGTGGATTTGGTAGACGGAAACTGAAAGAAGCCTGTCGTATATATGTATATATATGTATGTGTGTGTGTGTGTGTATATGTTTGTGTGTCTGTGTTTGTCCCCCTAGCATTGCTTGACAACCGATGCTGGTGTGTTTACGTCCCCGTCACTTAGCAGTTCGGCAAAAGAGACCGATAGAATAAGTACTGGGCTTACAAAGAATAAGTCCCGGGGTCGATTTGCTCGACTAAAGGCGGTGCTCCAGCATGGCCACAGTCAAAGTAAAAGAGTAAAAGAGAGTATCAGTCAATATGGTGGAAAGCTGATGGGAAAAGGCAGTGTTGCATGATGGCAATCACTTGGAATAAGCAGCTACTGAAATCAGCACTTAAACGTGATCAGTGGAAGACCATAACCTCAAAGTGTGTAGATGTGTGTATGCTTGTGTATTCATTATGTCCTACTCTTTTATACTGCCATGTATCGGACGTACCTATAATGTAGATTGCCACTTGTTTTGATTACATACCATTTAATCTATGATACTCTGCAGCTTGAGATTTTTACCCAGAATATGTTGTCCATTCACTTCATATGTTTGCAGCAATCTCTCTACTACATTCACACACATTGGCTGATGTTTTTAACACTTAGACACTATCTCAGTTTTCTTTTTTAGGCATAGGCATATGAATAGCCTTATTTACCAATTATTAAACAATTATTAAACATAATTCAAATCAAATCAAAATCGATGAACATCAATGGAATTTGTATTTTTGTGGTACCAGTGCCGGTGGCACATAAGAAAACCATCCGAACGTGGCCGTAGCCAGTACCGCATCGACTGGCCTCTGTGCTGTGGGCACATAACGAACACCATCCGATCGTGGCCGTGCCAGCCTCGCCTGGCCTCGGTGCCGGTGGCACGTAAAAAACACCATCCGAGCGTGGCCATTCGCCAGCCTCGTCTGGCACCTATGTCGGTGGCACAAAAAAAACACCATCCGAGCGTGGCCGTTCACCAGCCTCGTCTGGCACCTGTGTCGGTGGCACGTAAAAAGCACCCACTACACTCATGGAGTGGTTGGCATTAGGAAGGGCATCCAGCTGTAGAAACTCTGCCAGATCTGACTGGCCTGGTGCAGCCTTCTGGCTTCACAGACCCCAGTTGAACCGTCCAACCCATGCTAGCATGGAAAGCGGACATTAAACGATGATGATGATGATGATAGGTGCAAGCATAGATAAGTGCAGATATGGCTACATAGTAAGAATTTTGTTTCCTAATTACATGGTTCCAAGATCAGTTTCAATGCGTGGCAAGTAAGTATCTTTCTTCTACTATAGCCCCAGGTTGGCCAAAGCCTTGTGACTGGATTTGGTAGATGGAAATTGAAGAAAGGTAACTGTGTGTGTATGTATATATATATATACTCTTTTACTTGTTTCAGTCATTTGACTGCGGCCATGCTGGAGCACCGCCTTTAGTCGAGCAACTCAACCCCGGGACTTATTCTTTTTGTAAGCCCAGTACTTATTCTATCGGTCTCTTTTTGCCGAACCGCTAAGTGACGGGGACATAAACACACCAGCATCGGTTGTCAAGCAATGCTAGGGGGACAAACACAGACACACAAACACACACACGCATATATATATATATGCATATATACGACGGGCTTCTTTCAGTTTCCGTCTACCAAATCCACTCACAAGGCATTGGTCGGCCCAAGGCTATAGCAGAAGATATTTGCCCAAGATGCCACGCTGTGGGATTGAACCCGGAACCATGTGGTTGGTAAGCAAGCTACTTACCACACAGCCACTCCTGCGCCTATATATATATATATATATATATATATATATATATGTATATATATATATATAGTTCAAAATTATTATATGAAACAAAAAAAAAGACAGGTGCAAGAACAACAAACAATGTATAATAGTTTGACACTCAGATCAATAGGAAGAAGTCTTTGACATTTTGAGTGTCAATTCTTCTACTGAAAAAATGAGGAGAGAAAACAGATGGAGAGAGAATAAAAAAAAAAGGGGGGAGGAATCATGTCTGGATTAATGGTTGTACATGTTGAATTGCCCAAAAGGAGGTAAAAATGGGAGACATGAGTGGCAAGGGAGACAACAGTGTTTTGACTAAAGTGTGTGTGCACAATGTTGTGTGTGTGTATGTGAGAATAATGTGTGCATGTGTGCTTCATGTATTTATGTTTGTGTGCATGTGTGTGGACATGTGAATGTGAGACTGCCTAACATATATGAGGGTATCAGATGTATTTATGTGCAAGCACACATGTAGCTGCTAATGTATGTTATATACTTTGTGTGGGTAGCATTTGTGTGTTCTTGTGCCATTTTTAAGCATGTGTGTGCGTGCATGTAAGAAACGGTCGGACATATGCATGCATGCATATGTGTGCATAAAGTCAGTGTGACACAGTCGTGTGTGCATGTATTATGTGTGCTTATGCATGAATATTGTGTAATTTTTCATATGTATATATGTATGTATGTGAGTGTATGTGTGTGAGCAAGTGTGCGTGTCCCTTACTTCAGTTGGTGTGTGGATATGACCATTGGATGGATGGAAGCACTCCGTTGGTTATGACGATGAGGGTTCCGGTTGATCCGAATCAACGGAACAGCCTGCTCGTGAAATTAAGGTGTAAGTGGCTGAGCACTCCACAGACACGTGTACCCTTAATGTAGTTCTCGGGGATAATCAGCGTGACACAGAGAGTGACAAGGCCGGCCCCTTGAAATACAGGTACAACAGAAACAGGAAGTAAGAGTGAGAGAAAGTTGTGGTGAAAGAGTACAGCAGGGATCACCACCATCCCCTGCCGGAGCCTCGTGGAGCTTTAGGTGTTTTCACTCAATAAACACTTACAACGCCCGGTCTGGGAATCGAAACCGCGATCCTACGACCGCGAGTCCGCTGCCCTAACCACTGGGCCATTGCGCAAAGTATGTATGAAACTGACATATGTGCACACATTCTGTGCTGGTGCATATGTGTGTGTGTAAGGGCACTTATATGTGCATGTAAGGCTATCTGATGTATGTGTGTTGTCGGTGGATGTATGCGGGTCAACCTGGATGGAAGTGTCAGGTGGAATAGGGGTGACAAAGGAGATAGGTGTTGGGAGGTGTGGGTGCATGGCTACTGTATGTATGGTGAAGGAAGTGGGAGTGTGGGTGCTGGTGAGTGTGTGTGTGGGTGTATGTATATGTTGTAGGAGCATATACCTGTATGTAGTGAGGGTAATGAGTATAATAGTGTAGGTAGAGGACCAGTGAAATGAGGGAGGTGTGTGGTGTATGTAAGAATGTATGCAAGTGGGTTTAGAAGAAGAGGGGTGAAAAATTGAGACCATGAGTGACTGAGGAAAAGAGAGAGAAAATTAATTCCCACTCTTGACAGAGGTGGGAGTCTGAGTGGCCTCTGTACACAACCAATCCAGACACACAGATGTTGTAGGAAATGACCAGAGATGTTTGACAAACTGGTCAGCTAATTGCTGGCCAGTGTGACCAATATACAAGGTAAGGCAGAGAGAGCAGAGGATGCAGTCAATTAAATTGCTGGAGGTGCAGGTGAATGAATCAGTGATGTGGTAGGAACGGTAGTGGGTGATGGTGAGGATAGTGATGTTGGAGACGTAGAGGCAGATCTGGCAGCAGATTAAGAAGGGAAGGAGTCAGGTTGGGTACCAAGAGTGGGGAAGAAGCTACAGACCAAAAGGTCACAAAGGTTACAGGTGCATTTGAAGAAAGGGAAGGGTGAGGAAGATAGGGAGGTGAAGGGGTCAGATTAGAATCAGCAGAGAGCACACAGAATGGTGTATGTATATATATCTATATATATATAGATGCCAGCGGATGCCAGCGCCGCCTCGACTGGCTTCTGTGCCGGTGACATATAAAAAGCACCATCCGAACGTGGCCATTGCCAGCGCCGCCTTGGCTGGCTTCCGTGCCGGTGGCACGTTAAAAGCACCAACCGATCATGGCCGATGCCAGACCCCCCTGGCACCTGAGCAGGTGGCACGTAAAAAGCACCCACTACACTCGCGGAGTGGTTGGTGTTAGGAAGGGCATCCAGCTGTAGAAACACTGCCAGATCAGACTGGAGTCTGGTGCAGTCCCTGGCTTTCCAGACCCCAGTCGAACCGTCCAACCCGTGCTAGCGCGGAAAACGGACGTATGATGATGATGATGATGATGATGTGTGTCTTTGTATTTGGACCCCACCACTTGACTATAGGTATCGGTTTGTTTACATACTTAGCAGCTTGGCAAAAGAAACTTATAGAATAAGTACCAAGCTTTAAAAAAAATTACTGGAGTGGATTTGTTTGACTAAACATCAAGGTGGTGCACCAACATCACTGAAGTCTGACTAAAACAAGTAAGAGATGAAAGATATTCAAACTAGAAGTGAAAAATGCGCAAGCTCAAAAGGGTTACAGAATGTCATAATAAACCTTAAAAGGTATGGGACTACCATTGTTGTCCAAAAATATTGGAATCCCTATATGCTGTACATTCTGTGGCATCTTAAAACGAAAAGAGATTCATGTGTGAATTATGATGTCATGATAATTTTTGAACCGAGTTCTTAATATAAAAATTTGAAAATGTACAAAATATGATCTTTAACTTTGAATAAGTAAATTCATTGTAATGCTCTTCATACCAAAGTATATAAAAAAAAACATTTCACACTGCATGCAAATTACCATGATAATAAAAAAAACTGGATTTATGATGAAGTCGAATCTATATAACAGTGAAAGTATGAAACCGAAGCGAAGATAATTCGTATTAATGGAATAGTTATGTGAATGAAGCAAATTATTACTAAATTACTTTTGATTGATTATTTGTAAACTTATAAAAATAATCATTTATAGATTGAATTATTGTGTAAAGATGTCATGAGTATTTGTACACAATTGTTTTGCTAAAATTGAGTATACGATAATTTAACTTAATTTTGATGAACTAAGCAAATTTCTTGTGATAAAAAGATTCCACAGAATGTACAGCATATAGGGATTCCAATATTTTTGAGCAACAATACTAGTCCCATACTTTTTAAGGTTTATTATGACATTCTGTAACTCTTTTGAGCGAGCGCTTTTCTCAATTCTAGTTTCGTACTTTTTAAGGCAATGCTCACAATATTTTATATATGTACGTAAAAAGCACTATCCGAATCGTGGCTGATGCCAGCGCCGCCTCGACTGGCTTCCGTGCCAGTGGCACGTAAAAAGCACCATCCGAATTGTGGCCGAAGCCTGTGCCGCCTCGACTGGCTTCCGTGCCGGTGGCACGTAAAAAGCACCAATCCGACCATGGCCAATGCCAGCCTTGCCTGGCACCTGTGCAGGGGGCACGTAAAAAGCACCCACTACACTCTCGGAGTGGTTGGCGTTAGGAAGGGCATCCAGCTGTAGAAACATTGCCAGATAAGACTGGAGCCTGGTGCAGCCTTCTGGCTTCCCAGACCCCGGTCGAACCGTCCAACCCATGCTAGCATGGAAAGCGGACGCCAAACGATGATGATGATGTACCGTATTTCTCCTAATGGTGTAGCAGTATTTAAAAAAATATTAATAATATTAATTTTTAGAAAATCATTAGCAAAATCTAAAATGACAAATCATGCAACAAAGAGAAGGCGAAAATGAATACGACAAAATTCTTGAAGACAGCTGCATGCCAAACTATCGCTTTTTATTTTAACCAATAAAATGCAATCACCACGCAAACAGCCACGGCCCCCTTATACTTTTATTCACAACCTAGGCGCAGGAGTGGCTGTGTGGTAAGTTGCTTATTTACCAATCACATGGTTCCGGGTTCAGTCCCACTGCGTGGCACTTTGGGCAAATGTCTTCTACTATAGCCTTACTATATATATATATATATATATATATATATATATATATATATATATATATATATGCGTGTGTGTGTTTGTGTCTGTGTTTGTCCCCCTAGCATTGCTTGACAACCGATGCTGGTGTGTTTATGTCCCCGTCACTTAGCGGTTCGGCAAAAGAAACTGATAGAATAAGTACTGGGCTTACAAAAGAATAAGTCCCAGGGTCGAGTTGCTTGATTAAAGGCAGTGCTCCAGCATGGCCGCAGTCAAATGACTGAAACAAGTAAAGGAGTAAAAGAGTAATAAAATGCAATCACCATGCAAACAGCCACGGCCCCCTTATACTTTTATTCACAACCTAAACATATATTGTCAGACACACAGTAGACTCGACTATAGCATTCTGTTGTCAGTCAGTGTGTGTGCCTGACAGTTTGCAGATTGGATAAACAATTTGCAACATCTGTTTCAATATGACTCCTACAACAATGTCTTTAAAAAATGCACAGTAAAAAAGTGTTGTAAGTGGAGGGAAGATGGGGCTGATAACAAAGCATTCATGTATGTTTAGTTAAACAGCTGACGAGAAAATTTAGCAATTTAATGTTGAACTGCAGCAACACAAATGTTTACTACAGAAAATATAACTATAATATTAAAAGAAGAATGGTTACTCAGTCAAACTTGTAGCCAGTTGAAGAGTTAAACTGATGTCTGATCAACTGTATTTATATTTAACCATCATGTTTAACCCTTTCCTTACTGTATTTCTGTTGAGAGGCTCTGCGTTTCTTTCAATTACTGTAACTATAACAAAGAATTTAGTAAAATAACTTAGTTATCTTTAAGCTAATGTTAGGAACATAAATTGTGACTAAAGTTTGGTGGAAGATTTTAATTCAAAACTCATAAAAACAAGACATTTGTACTCAGAACCAGAGCCGGTTTCAGCCGGGTTGGTAAAGAAAGGGTTAATGGGAAATGAGTTGGTTTCAAAGTGAGGTCTTTCACTGTGACCAGCTGGTATTTACATATGCATATATACATGTGTGTGTGTGTGTGTGCATGTGCGTGTGTGCACGCACATGCATATTCATTACATAGTACAGTCATGTTATAACATAATGCAATTCAGACAAAGTGATGAATCACTGGACACTTTCTTGGTCTTTTCTGAATTTTCTTGACCCTGCTCCCATCATAACATTGTAAATGTGTGTGTGTGTGTGTGTATGATCATCATCATTAAACATCACATTTTGAAAGGTCTATGAAGGCTATGGCACATTTATTTTCTGATCAAACCAAAACAAAAAAAACGTTTTTTTCTTCAAGAAATTTCTCAAGACACATGCTAACTAAATTTGAAAGATCAACTTTCCTACATTACTCGCCATAGGCAGGCAGTTTTACCAAGAGATTCATATGCTAGTCATGATCAAAACTTTGCAATAACACTAATGTCACCAAATTTCTTTAGGTGAAAGCCTATTGGTGAGTAACATGGAAGAGCAGGTCTCCAGTAAATCTGGGTTGATGAAAGTCATACTGATAGTCATTAAGAAGAGAGAGCAACTCTAGGTATTGAAGAAGGTTATTGCTAATGGCTGGTGTTTACCATCACCTTAAAGAAATTAGCAGTATGTACTGTAGAAGTTTCCATAGTTTGAAGCAGACAGAATTTAGATTTCAACGTAGATAGCATGTGGGAGTGTCTTGATAATACTTTCACTTTATCTTCTACCTATTTCCTTAACCATGTATATCCTCCCCAAAGGATTAAAGTTCTATGATAGTATAATAAATTTACTCACATTTTTCTTACAATTTAACAATTTTCTCACTAAATTTGTTCAAAACTATGTGTAAAATACTATTTAATATCAAAACCTACATGTAATAAATATGTGACGAAATTGATTTTCAGGTACAATTTTATGTGAGCACTTGTTTTATTTCCAAACATTAAAGCAGTACATTAATAAATAAAACAGCTACAAATATTTTACTACACTGCTTTATGTTTTATTTAGAACTAGCAGTATCGCTCGGCGTTGCTCGGGTTTGTAAGGGAAATAACTATATAAGCATTTTTAGAGATGTAAAGTATAATAGCCATCTCAATATGGCTAACCACAAAGGGGGGGGAGGGTTACTGTAGCTTTTTACGTTCTGAGATTTAATAATACATTTTTCGAGAGTTACTTCCCTTATATATGCCAAAAATGCATTAAAAATGGGAAAAATTGATAGTAAATTTTTTTTTAAATCGTAGACACACGCTAATACCCAGAAGGGCTCGATATGAATCACGACTATAAGATACCCGGTTTTGGTTAAGCTGCACTGCAAAATGTGGGAGTAGTTAGGAATCTAAATCGTAGGAGACAGACAGCACACAACCTCACTTTTATATATAAAGATTAATTAAAGCACATAAGTAATTTAAATTAATCCTCTCACATATCAACATATGAACTGTTAGTTAACTCCAGTCTTGGTTTCAACTTTCAGCAGATTAGAAAATTTCCCCACAAGATAAAGTGTTTGTCTATTACAGATAACTATTCTAAGATGGTGTTGGGTATATAGAATAAATGAAATAACAAAAAATGAAAAAATGCCTTAGACTGATATGAATTGGTACCCAAATATCTTACCCCTTTGGCCATTTTATAGGTAGTTTAATCATCATCATCGTTTAACGTCCGTTTTCCGCGCTAGCACGGGTTGGACGGTTCGACCGGGGTCTGGGAAGCCAGGGGATGCACCAGGCTCCAGTCTGATCTGGCAGAGTTTCTACAGCTGGATGCCCTTCCTAACGCCAACCACTCGGCGAGTGTAGTGGGTGCTTTTTACGTGCCACTTGCACAGGTGCCAGGAGGGTCCGGCATCGGCCACGATCGGTTGGAGCTTTTAACGTGCCACCGGCACGGAACCAGCCAAGGCGGCGCTGGCAACAACCACGTTCGGATAGTGCTTTTTATGTGCCACTGACACAGAAGCCAGTCGAGGCGGCGCTGGCATCGGCCACGTTCGGATGGTGCTTTTTATGTGTTACCGGCACAGGTATCACAACTACTATTTCCATAAATATCAATGGAAATAGTAGTTGTGATACCTGTGCCGGTGGCACATAAAAAGTACCATCCGTACGTGGCCGTTGCCAGCGCCGCCTCGACGTTAGTAAAATTAAGATCAGTTAAGGATTCAATTAAAGTTGTGACTGACTGACATGATAATGCACCAACATACTGACGAAACTGTCACCAAACCTAAACTGTCTCTGTGAAATAAGCGATTTCATTTTCAACCCCAGCACTGGAAAGATTCATCATCCCATTGGACAAGAGGAAGCAGCTGTGCATTCTTTTTTGAATCACTACTTGAATATGAAGCGTTTAGTGTTGCCCCAATTATCGAATGAGCTAGAGGAATAGTGAGTGCAAAGTAACGATTACTTAAATGAAATTAAAAGATAGCTATATTACCGGAGTATGTTAGGATGAGAAAGTCTATTCATCAGCTGTACTTCCCTCAACATATTTGGACGATTGCTTGAACAGGTGTTCATTTTCAACACCATCACCTTACCAGTTGTTCTATGAGCCACCTAGGCAAAAGAAAGAGAAAGAAATCAAGTAAAATATTACCAAGCCTTTGAATTTAATAAGAACTTCTTATAATGGCACCAGAAACTACAAATTTAAAGGAGATGAGTATAGTTGAATTAAATAACCTCAAAACTCGATTGGTATTTAATTTATAAACACTGGAAGAATGAAAAGCAAAGTGAACATCAGTGGAATTTAAACATGGAATGTAAAGGAATACAAATACTGCAAGTCTAACATTTTTACCAATTGCGCCATTCTATTATCATAGCAAGGATTTCTCACATTAGCACAAGGTCACAAATTAACTGGGGACAGTATAGTGAATTAATTGATCATAATACTTATTTTATCAACTTCAAAATCTTACAGTTATACTGCAATACTTACAGCACACTGGCATTCTAAAAACAAAGCTTAAATCTCAAGGAAATTTTTCAAATTATACAAATGTACCCTACTTAGTTAAATGTTATTGATGCTTTATAAACTGAATTTCTTTTATACTGTCACATTGCAAATGAATGGAAGGTCAAAGGTATATGAAACAAACATTTTCAATATTATGTTTGTTTACTGTGATCATCTTAGTGATAGTCTACCAGCATGTTCAAGTTCATACCACAACATTCAGCATACTGTCTCAGTAGTCTAGTACACAACTGAGGTTTTAAATTTGCTCTTTTAAAGATTTTGATTACAGTTACAGTATGTAAAACAGCAAGGTAAACCTATAGAGAATTCTTCAAGAGTACAATTAAACCATTTGGACACACAATTATGTAGGTGTGTTAGTTAATTGAAACTATTTTTGTCTATTTAACTGAAATTATTTTGTTTATTCTTCTAAACTTTATATGCATTTGCTAAAACTGTGGATACAGAAGAGATGTAAAAGTTTGTAAAATATCAGAAATACATTACAATATCTAATGAAAAGATGAAATGGCAGATGGACTGTAGTGTAATCAGTTACGTAGTTACTGAGCAATTGATGGATGCATGGTTTGAGTAGTCAGTGAGTCTGTTTCTCTTTATTTTATCTCAAATTGTTTAATATCACAAAGTTATGCCTTTAGCTAATCCTGTGCTTGATTGAATGCAAAAGTGACTAAATATTTCAATAAAACTGAGCCTCGTCAAAAAATCCTATTAACTAAAGCTATTGACAAACATAAATCCAGCTAAGATTGCATTTTTTCCTAAGAGGAGTGACAGCCTTGATAATGGTACATCTCTATCATTCATTTATACAAACATGATTACATGCAAAATCATCATCATTTAACATTCGTTTTCCAAGCTGGCATAGGTTAGACAGCTGAAGAGCTGCCTGGGTTTCATGTCTGTTTTGGCATGGTTTCTATGGCTGGAACACCAACCACTTTATAGAGTGTATAGGTACTGTTTAGGTGGCACCAGCCCACAAGATTAGGATCCCTCAGCTGAAGAGGGATGTAGGGGACATGCCTGTATGTAACAACAACTACAATTTTACTCGGTTTGATGTGTCTTTTCAAGCACAGCCCTTTGTCATCCTCTCTGTGAAACTCAATGTCTGAAGATCTTTTCTCACCACTTTGTCCTACATCTTCTTGGGTCTACCCCTTCCACATGTTCCCCCCAACAATTAGAGATCAGCACTTTTTGATGCATCTGTCTTCATTTATATGCATTACATGACTAAACCAGAACAGTCTTCTCTCTTGCACACTACATCTGATGTCTCATATACCCAGTTTTTCTCTCAAATCACTTCCTTTTTTTTATTGAATACACCTCAGTTGTCCATATTGAGTACAGCCACTTCTAAGATGTTAGCAGGATTCTAATTTCTTTCCTGCTAAGACTTTTGTATTCGAGCCTCAGACAGTGACTTTCTAACTTATCTAGCCATTGTAAAGATATTTACAATATCAATTTATATGTATCAGTTTAAAATCTCTCACATGTAAGCTTTAATAAAAACGAAATTTTTTTTTTTTTTATTACTAAAAGTGGTTTCCAGAAAGCACAATAGTTTGATGTCATGGCATTCAGTAGATATAAGATAAACTCTTTCATGGATAGGAACAGGTTACTAGTCCATTAAAGAGAACTTTCTGAAAATATATGGTATCTTTGCCTAACAACAAGATAAAGTGACCAGTGAAGGATTAGAAAACTGCTCAAAGACAACTAACCAAACATCTGTATGTTGAAGATGAAATGAAACCTACATCACTGACAGCATACTTTTCCAGGAGAGACTATCTGATTAGTCATTGTAAAGGTGAACAATGTAGGGAATCATTTCAGTTTATGTTTTGGAGAATGAATAGAGCACAGGGAACAGCCTATATAGACTTGACATGATCATTATACGCTCAAGTACTTCTAAAATCATTATCTTATTCTCAATGAAAACTCATCTCATCCATATTCAACAAGTCTAGCCTGCTATTTAGCTGAGACATATGCCTTCATTGTTGGACAGAAATTAAAATCCATTTTTACTCTACGCAGCTCAACTTCTATTAAAGGAAGGCTTGGAGGAAATTAACAGGTATTATTGCAAGGAATTACATATATGCAAATAAAGCTTCTGTTTTTGTGACACAAGGACAATAACATTTGGGAGGAAAAAACAGTAATACTGATCCTCTACCCTGCCTCTCACTGGTACCTGAAAAGATGAATTGAAAAGTCAATCATCGCATGAAAAAAGAAAAATGCTGTAAAACACTTCAGCAGTGTTTCTGCCAATCACTCTGACAGAGCCAGCAATTTTAAGAAGAAAGGTTTACTCAAGTATCAGTACTAAACAAGTACTTTATTTTATCAACCCCAAAAGGAAGAAAAGCCAAGTTGATCTCAGCAGAATTTGAGCTTAGAACATAAAGAGCTGGAATACAGTAAGGTATGTTATCCAATGCTCCAATGTTGCTGAAAGCTTACCACCTTGGGAATGATAATAATAATCTCGAGTTCCTTCATTAATCTTTCCAGGAATAAAACATCCTTAAAGGAGACTGTAGAAAATTATTGAAAAATCTACAATTGGACATTAATAACTGATTTTATTTACATTATATAGAGGTACTACAAACTTAGACAAAGTCTTGAATTTATTAAGGACCTATATGTCCAAAGAGAGATCAAAGGCTACAGTGAGGAACTATAAACTCTCTCCAAAAGTTTTGTTGCGAGTTTTTTTTGCTGATCAGAGGTGATAACTGGTTGAGTTGATGAATGAAAATCTATGTCTTGGGCTGCATGAAGAAGTAACACCTACAAACAATTAACAGAAGATTTTATTATTGCACATAGAGTTTAATCATGTTGGTCTTTTATAAATAATAACAGTAATAATTACATACTAGGAGAAACATACTGGAGTTTTACAGCAAGATTATTGATATAACTATCTGTGACTGGCCCATCGTAACTGGAAACCATGCTATATTCGTGGCAAAGGAAACTTCTGTCAACTATCAGCCATTTGTCTTAACCATTTGGCTGTCATGAGAATGAAGCCACAACAGACAGCTACCTCAACATTCTGCAATTGCCACCAAAAGCAGCCATTTTACAGGGCACAAGAAGATTCTAGAAGGTTGAATTACACAATGGCTTGACACTGACTGATTGCTTAATAGACTAATCACAGGAAACTACTATGGTTCAAACATAATGCATGGCATTAGTAAGTTAAATTAAGTGTTCCTGTGTGCATGAAAGAGAAACTTTGGCTGCAAGGCATAACACAAGGGTGACAGTGGATCAGAGGCCATCTCACTGCAGTAACAGAGTAAGGTGGGATAAAATGGACAGAAGAAATGGAAAATCATGTAAGATTAGAGTTATATGAAAATGACAGTGTGGGAGTAAAACAGTGAATGATAGATTGTGACAGTGTGAGTTTAGTTTTTAGCTAGAAGTGAAGAGGTTACTTTAGTCGTCATTGCCCAAAGTAAAAATAACAGGAAAGATATGAAATGTATATGTAAAGAGGAGGCGCAATGGCCCAGTGGTTAGGGCAGCAGACTCGCGGTCGTAGGATCGTGGTTTCAATTCCCAGACCGGGCATTGTGAGTGTTTATTGAGCGAAAACACCTAAAGCTCCACGAAAGCTCCGGCAGGGATGGTGGTGATCCTTGCTGTACTCTTTCACCACAACTTTCTCTCACTCTTACTTCCTGTTTCTGTTGTACCTGTACTTCAAAGGGCCGGCCTTGTCACTCTCTGTGTCACGCTGAATATCCCCGAGAACTACGTTAAGGGTACACGTGTCTGTGGAGTGCTCAGCCACTTACACGTTAATTTCACGAGCAGGCTGTTCTGTTGATCAGATCAACCGGAACCCTCGTCGTTGTAACCGATGGAGTGCTTCCATCCATATGTAAAGTTGAACTTGTTTGCTGAGTTCTTATCAAGACAAAACAAATAACTGATCATGGTAGTGGTGAGACTGATAGTAGTTGGCCTTAATGATAGTGGGAATGATAATGAAGTTGGTGAGAATCCACTTGGTGATAGTGGGTGCAGCAGATGATAGAAGTGGTAGTGATTGTTGCAATAGTTTTTTTGGGTGAAGTATTGTGATGAGAGTTATAACACTAGCAATGTTAGTTATAGTCATGCAGATGGTAGTAATAGCATTGTTGATGTTAGTAGCATTAAAATACTTGTGGATGATGGTGGTGGGAAACATACTATAGATTAGCCTTAGTGGTTAAGGCAATCAGAATGAATCAGATTACTAAAATAATATAACAATTTACTATGGTTATGAGCACTATATTTACACACTAATTACTGATGAAAATGAGCACAAATTAAACAGATATCCTGGAAACCATAAGCATATAAATAAATACAAAAACATCCTATTTGTACATTTTACTCTTTTACTCTTTTACTTGAGCACTGCCTTTAGTCGAGCAAATCGACCCCGGGACTTATTCTTTGTAAGCCCAGTACTTATTCTATCGGTCTCTTTTGCCAAACCGCTAAGTGACAGGGACGTAAACACACCAGCATCTGTTGTCAAGCAATGCTAGGGGGACAAACATATACACACACACACTTATATATATATACATATATACGACAGGCTTCTTCCAGTTTCCGTCTACCAAATCTACTCACAAGGCATTGGTCGGCCCGGGGCTATAGCAGAAGACACTTGCCCAAGATGCCATCCTATATATTTACGAAAATACATATTTATAAACAGCATGGCTGTTTACAAATAGGCGCAGGAGTGGCTGTGTGGTAAGTAGCTTGCTTACCAACCACATGGTTCCGGGTTCAGTCCCACTGCGTGGCACCTTGGGCAAGTGTCTTCTGCTATAGCCTCGGGCCGACCAATGCCTTGTGAGTGGATTTGGTAGACAGAAACTGAAAGAAGCCTTATGTATATATGTATACATATATATGTATTTGTGTGTATGTTTGTGTGTCTGTGTTTGTCCCCCTAGCATTGCTTGACAACCGATGCTGGTGTGTTTACGTCCCCGTCACTTAGCGGTTCGGCAAAAGAGACCGATAGAATAAGTACTGGGCTTACAAAAGAATAAGTCCCGGTATCAATTGGCTCGACTAAAGGCGGTGCTCCAGCATGGCCGCAGTCAAATGACTGAAACAAGTAAAAGAGTATGGCTGTGTGGTAAGAAGTTTACTTCCCAGTCACATTGTTCTAAGCTCAGCCCCACAGCATGAAACCTTGGGCAAGTGACTTCCACTACAGCCTTGTGAGTGGATTTGGTAGACAGAAACTGAAAGAAGGCTGTTGAATATGTATATGTGTATGTGTATGTCTTTGTTCTCATCACTGCTTGACAACTGCTGTTGCTGTATCCATGTTCACGTAACTTAGTGGTTCAACAAAAAGGACTAATAGAATAAATACCAGGCTTCAGAAAAATAAATACCGGGGTTGATTTGCTCAACTAAAAATTCTTCAAAGTAGTGGACCCAGCATGGCTGCAGTCTAATGACTGAAACAAGTAGTTTATATTATGTATTTATAACTACATCATCTAAATTGTTTTAAACAATAAGGTGCAGTGAATGTCTGCTATACAGTATCTTCTTATATGGTTCAACTTGTGTCACCTAACCTGAAAGGCCCAACAATGTTTAGAGCTCTGAGCTACGTATTCATGTTTTTCTTACTCTACTCCCAATATGTCTTTGCCAAGATGCTTTTCACTAAGTATGTATAATCACTGAGACATGCATAATTTCTTCTTTTTTTTTTTTTCCATACATAACCAATCTCACAAATTGCTTTGCTCATAATTGAATCATGCCAAACTAAATCTTTGACTGTAAATCTTTCACCTTTACTGTATGTTTTACCACTATACAACATTACATTACTTAAATATGTATCCTATAGTTTCCACCAAGACTAAAGTTCTCAGAATGCTGACATTTATAAATTGGACCTCATCAAACGCCTTCTCTAGGTCATCGTAGATGAAACAGAGTAGTTTAATCGTTACCAAGATATAAACTTCAGATTGCATATCCTGGTGTAAACTGAACTGTATCCTATCTAACCAAAAGGACTGTGAACATTTCACTAACACATTTTCTAACATCTTTAACACTTTAGTGTTCAAATTATTCTGTCAAATGTGTTTTTTTTTTATTTATATCATTTTGAATTAATCATGCATTATCTTGTAGTTTAGAGATTTCAATGATGTGATTTTTTTAGATTTAGAACGACATGGTAGGGCTGAGGTGAGAGGCGAGATCTGGACAGTTTCAATATAAAACAGGTTAAATATTTCGGCTGGATATGGCCAGTTTGAATGCTAAAGGGTTAAATCTGAACTATTAATTCTCTCTCTTTCACTCTCTCAATTATCAACTGAAGAAGATGACAGTAATACTATTCAATAGCTTTCTACAAAACCTGATCTATCATAATTCTTTCAGTTATTCAAAACCCACTTGCACCTTCCTCAGTCTTCATGTCCTTAACCTCTCTACTTCTATTTTCCACTCACTCTTTACCTTCCACTACAAGTAAGCTCTTCCTGCTCTAGTCAAACACTTAATTCAGCAAACTTCCTAATAATGCTTCTCTACTACTTTTGATTCATTATCACTGAGGATAAATATGCCCGTATCACTTCAAGCACATTTCTTTTAAAACAACAGCACAATTCATTTCATAACTGAAAGCACTTCACTCTTCAACCTTACAATGTAGAACACTAGCACACTTCTAATGCTCCACTTCATTCCTAGCGATATAGACCTGATGTTTACATTTTTTTACATTTTTTTTACATTAAGTAGAGTTCTCTACATATTTTTTTTCCCTTCCTGGTGACAACCATGACAAAAGATGGGAAGCAATTCCATGACACAATCCTTAGCATGAAGATGAGAAAAATCCTATTTACATAACATCAGGAATAAACTCTGTCAACTTTTACTGCAACCTTAGAAAGCCAGGCAAATATCAGATGGATAAGCAGATAATCAAATTTAACTGAACAGATCATTAGTTAGAAGCACAAACAGAATTACAGACAGAGAGTCAGATAATCAACATAAAAAGTCAAGAGACAATACATAAGGAGTGTCAGTTTATGTTAAAACAATTCTGTCTATGTCAAAAATTGTAGTCTGTCTTTAAAAATTATTCAAGAGTGGTTGTGTGGTAAGAAGCTTACTTCCCAACCACATGGTTCCAGGCTCAATCCCACTGCGTGGCATCTTGGGCAAATGTCTTCTACTATAGCCTCAAAGCCACCCAAAGTCATGTGAGTGGGTTTGGTAGACAGAAACTGAAAGAAGCCCATTGTTTGTTTGTTTGTTTGTGTGTGTATTTGTGTGTCTGTGTTTATCCCCTCACCATTGCTTGACAACCAATGTTGGTGTATTTACATCCCCAAAACCTAGTGGTTTGGCAAAAAGAAATTGATAGAATAAGTACTAGACTTACAAAGAATAAGTCCTGGGTCGATTTGTTTGACTAAAGGCAGTGCTCCAGCATGGCCTCAGTTAAATAACAAACAAAGAAAAAAGAAAAAAAAAAAGAAAATGTCTGTCTCAAATGACAGGAAACAATACTGGATTTATTCATTCCCTTTTTCCAACTTAATCTTGATGACACAGCTATACCAACATTTCTTTGATAACACAATCCACCACAAAGCTATTCTTTTATTATATAACCTACCACAAGGTCATCCTTTGATAAAATGACTCACACCAGGATTATTCCTGATAATGTGTTATTCTTTAGTAATATTGCTAAGAAGGAACAACTGAGCACAGCTTTTATAGTCATACTATCAAGATTAAGAAAGGCAGTATGGTAAAAACAATATTTAAAAATAAATGGAAAGAGGGAATGAATAACTGAATAAATCCAATCTTGTTTCATTGATATTTCAAAGAGAGGCCAGTTTTTTCTCAAACAGAATTGTTTCTTTCTTTTTTCTTTTTTTTTTATTCTTGAAATTAATAATAAAATAGTTACAGACATTTAAGATTATGTTATTTAAGTCAATCAGAAGCCTCCATTACTAGAATACAGGAAGTTGCAACTATGAGTTTCCATTGGAAAGGTGAACTACAGCATGGAGTTTGTCAGCTTGCAAGACAGGAACCACACTCAACAAGAGGGAAATACAAGGGCCTGCCTCAAGCAAGTGATAAATTGCACAGTAGCACTCATCATTTACAGTAGACTCAGATCTCTCTGAGTTCCTTCCTTGCTTTCGTTAATATCTAATTAACAAGATTTGTGATTAAAAAAAAAATTGATGGTGTACATAGTAATTTTAGTCTAGATTGAATCTTTTACTAACGAAATGTGGTCATTCAACTTGCAAAGAAGAGTAACTATATACATCATACTGCCCAGGCGGGAAAGTTATGACCACTAAACCCATTCCGATCGACCCCAAAGGCCTACATAAGTCTGATGGCTACGAAACTGCCCTTTCTAATTTATCAATGAAGAATCGAATGCCGCAGTTCACAGTAGAGAACAGAACGACCATTTTGCCCACTCAAGATCAGCAATCATTTATGGTAAAGCTGAATCCACCTGTGATACAGGCATAAACCGCCTAAAAGAAGACATAAATTTTGTTTCCATTTTATTTGGCAAGTGAAATCAAAAGGCAAGTGAAATCGGAATCGAAATTGAACCAATCCTATGACTGGCACCCGGCAGTTGCCAGGACCCCTGGACTGGTGGTACGTAAAAAGCGCTATCCGAATCGTGGCCGATGCCAGCATCGCCTCAACTGGCTTCCGTGCTGGTGGCACATAAAATGCACCAATCCGACCGTGGCCAGCCTCGCCTGGCACTTGTGCGGGTGGCACGTAAAAAGCACCCACTACACTCATGGAGTAGTTGGCGTTAGGAAGGGCATCCAGCTGTAGAAACATTGCCAGATAAGACCGGAGCCTGGTGCAGCCTTCTGGCTTCCCAGATCCCCGGTTGAACCGTCCAACCCATGCTAGCATGGAGAACGGACGTTAAATGATGATGATGATGAATTGTTCTCTGTCAGCGAAAATGTCAGTATCCATAAGGTCACTCGGCTAGGAAGATTCCAAGTGAACTCAACCTCAGACACCAGACCATGCCCAATAAGAGTAATCTTTTCTTCCGATCAGGAGGCTTCAACATTTCTGAACAGAGCTCAGAAGCATGTCTGGGAGGACCCCAATATGGGTTTTCGTGAGGAATACTCACTGAGAGAGAGAATTCGTCGGAGAAACCTGATATCTGAACTGAAGATGAGAAAACAGATGGGAGAGAAGGGTTCACGCATCCAAGATGGACAAATAATCAAGTCCTACCCCTGGTCGCATGCTGTAGTGCTGACAGGGAAAATGAATCGAGGGCGAATCGAAGTAAAGTAGATACCCCCGACAACGATGCTATCTCTGATACCCCTTATTCTGCTTGTTCCCTAATTTCCGCCCCTCAAACTTCACAGCTCAGCATCGTCTATACCAACTTGTGCTCCTTATTTCCAAAGTTCAGCGAATTATTTACACTGGCCATGCGTGATTCCCCAGATGTGATAGCTATCACTGAGACTTGGCTGACTCCACCTCCAAAACACAGCCTCTATCTCTGATTCCCAACAGGGCTTCGTGCCGAAGAGATCATGCTTGACCAACTTACTGGTAATGGAAGAATTGGTGACGCATATCCTGGATGATGGTGATGCTGTTAACATCGTTTTATTGGACTTTGCCAAAGCTTTTGACAAGTTCATTTTCTGTGAAGAAGTATAAGGGTAGAAAGAATATTAACTATTAGATGCAAATATTTTACCTAAAGGTAAGCATTCCAAGGAAATGGTAGCTATTGTAAGTGAGGAACTGGAAGGGTACTCAGACTTATTGTCAATACGGAATCGAAAACTGTTACAAAGTCACTGACAAATGTCGTGTATGAAATGCCATGGATTGTTGGCGGGAAATAATCTGCAGTAAAGCTTTACCAAAGAAAATTTATAGAAAATATACTTTGATTAAACATTACAATGTTGAGCCTAATTGATGGTACAGGATTGAAACTTACGGGTCGATTCTGTGTTGCAGAGATTTCAGTATGACAAAGGGTGGAAGTTGTGGTGATAATTGTGGTCTTTTCTTGAGTCAGTAGTGATAGTTAATGGATGATAAAATTAGTAAGATATTAAATAAAATGTGCAATGTTGAGTTAAATCTCTTTACATTCAGAGTTCAAACAGCCTCTATCTCTGATTCCCAAGACAGCTTCGTGCCGAAGAGATCATGCTTGACCAACTTACTGGTAATGGAAGAATTGGTGATGCGTATCCTGGATGATGGTGATGCTGTTAACATCGTTTTATTGGACTTTGCCAAAGCTTTTGACTCGGTTAACCACCGCCTATTACTTGTCAAGCTTCAAGCATATAGTTTCCATCCGGATATTGTACGATGGGTTGGTGCCTTCCTCTCAGATCGCTCCTTCCAAGTCCAAGTTAATGTTTCGCTGTCCAACATCTCCAGTGCGAGCAGTGGTGTGCCTCAAGGTTCAGTGCTTGGGCCCTTATTGTTTTTAGTCTTCATAAATGACTTGCCCGATGACCTCACGCAACACACCTTTCTATTTGCCGATGATGTCAAACTGGTCGCTCCTCGCAGTGATATAGATGATCTTCGTCGATGACTCCACCAAGTTTGGAGATGGTCTAACGAATGGGACCTGTGTCTAAACATGTCAAAGTGCTGTCATCTGCCTGTTGGCTCCTCTCCTGCAACTCAACTTGATTTCGAGCCGGGTCGTCTGCTGCTGGAGAGGATCAATCAGGTAAAGGACCTGGGTATCTTGGTGGATTCTTCCTTTTCGCCTTCGGCCTAGTGCATCCATGCTGCCAACAAAGCACGCGGAGTTCTGTTTTTGATTCGACGGTCATTCGGAATGCTCACAGCAGCCATATTCCTACCGCTCTGTGTCACGCTGGTGAGACCCATATTGGAGTACGGGATTCAAGCCTCTTCTCCTTATCTCCTCAAAGACATACCTCATCTCGAAAGAGTCCAGAAGCTGGCTACCCGCATGGTTCTTGGTCTCAATCATTTGTCTTATGAAGAAAGGCTGAAGACGCTCGACCTTTATTCTCTCAAAAAACGACAATGCCGTGGTGATCTCATTCTCGCTCACATCATAAGCGGAAAGTGTAACCTCTCGAAAGAGCTGTTCTTCACTCCTGCTCCAGAGCGTCGGCTGCGGGGTCATTCCGAAAAGTTCTATCCGCGACGATTTCATCTCAATCGAAGGAGAGGGGCTTTCTCCGTCCGGGTTGCGGATCCGTGGAATAAGCTGCTGGATGAGATAGTGAAGATGCCGACGACCGCTCGGTTCAAAGTCTCTCTTGACCAGAAATGGCCTGAACTCTTTGCATGAACACCCTCCCTGTATATAACTCCATGTCCCCATACATGGCCTTGCTTTTTGCTTTTTGAGCCAAAAAATTAACTTAACTTAACTTATTGTCTTTAAGAAAACACTGAACAATGTAATCCAACAGACTCCAGAAAAAAAAATGGTAGCCATGCCTATAATTACTTTGTATGTTATACAAAGATGAAGCCATTCTTGAGTGAGAAGAATTTAAAGATAATAATTTTTTCCTCAAATCTTACTTATAATGGCCATTATGTCCGTCTGTCTGTCTGTTCCCTTTTCTCGGTCAAATGGCTGGACCAATGGTCACGATGTTTTCAGGATTATGAAAGAGGTAATCAGGAAGGTTTTTTTAGCAGAAAAAATATGAAAAAGTATGATTATTTGGTGGATATTGAGTTTGGTATTAATAAATCACCTTTGATTTTTGTTTTGCTAAAATTCCGGCGACAAGGATTTCCACATTTCTCAATAAATACTGGTGTTATGACTTCCCTCTCTTATTTTATGCCTCCATCATAGATGGGTAGATTTGCTAGTAAAAAGAGTAACCAACACTGTGGTTCGCCATTCCTGTGGAAACAGACAGTTGTAACTCCTGTTATGTCAGAAATTACATAATTTTAAAGGCTTATAACTTTTTTAATTATTAATTTCTAGACACATGAATGGGATTTTCATCATCAACATGCAAAACAACACCAGTGGGGAAAATTTGAAAGAAATTTGATAAAAAGTTGAAATGAAAGGGATGTAGTTCAGTGGTAGAGCATTCGCTTCGCAAGTGAAAGGGCCCCGGGTTCAATCCCCGGCATCTCCATTGAAAATGAATTTTGCTTTGGCTTGTTCTAAAACATATGCATAACATGTCAAGAAGGAGACACGGTAGAGCTTTCCTTTTAGGTGCAGAAGTCGCTGTATGGTAAGTAGCTTGCTTACCAACCACATGATTCCGGGTTCAGTCCCACTGCGTGGCACCTTGGGCAAGTGTCTTCTCGGGCTGACCAAAGCTTTGTGAGTGGATTTTGTAGACGGAAACTGAAAGAAGCCTGTCGTATATGTGTATATGTATATATGTGTGTGTTTGTCCCCACCAACATCGCTTGACAACCGATGCTGGTGTGTTTACATCCCTGTAACTTAGCAGTTCGGCAAAAGAGACCGATAGAATAAGTACTAGGCTTACAAAGAATAAGTCCTGGGGCCGATTTCCTAGACTAAAGGCGGTGTTCCAGCATGGCCGCAATCAAATGACTGAAACAAGTAAAAGAGTAAAGAGTATAATTCAAGTGGATGGTAGTTGGAAGAATTTTAAAAAGGATCTTGGAATTCTTTAAACTTAAACACTCTTTGCAAACACTCCTTATGTACAGTCACTTTACTTTTATGTCGATTACCTCACTGTTCATTTACCTAATACTCTTTCCATGTATCCATCATCAATGTTTGGCATTTTGCTGTCAGGCTGTCTATCAAGAAGGACAAAGTAGTGGGCACACATTGAGAGTGGTAACAAAACAGGCAGAGAGAAGAGGGTGTCTGTGATCCACTGATTATAAACTGTTGATAATAATGCTTACAAATCAGCTTCATGAACTTTTAGGAGCAATCTAGAATATTTGTATTTGTAAAAATCAAATGGATTATTTTTATTACTGGCCCACATGCCTGTGGTATGTAAAAAGCACCCACTACACTCTCGGAGTGGTTGGCATTAGGAAGGGCATCCAGCTGTAGAAACTTTGCCATATCTGATTGGAGCCTGGTGCAGCCTTCTGGCTTGCCAGCCCTCAGTCAAACTGTCCAACCCATGCTAGCATGGAAAGCAAACGTTAAACGATGATGATGATCACAGCACTGGGTTTCTCTGTGATAATAACCCTACTAACTTATCATTTTGTTTTATTTCCAATGCTAGTATGAGCCAGACAGTTATCAGTCCATCAACTGACTTAACAACAAAAATAACAGCCAATCTTTATTATAACATATGTCATATTTTTAAGGTAATTTTTGCATAATTTTACAACCTTTCTGTTGCAGTGAAAATGGTACACTCCTTCCCATGTGACAAAGTGGTATGAAAGAGCCACTATAAAGTCAGACAATCAGTCGTTGTAGGAGGTCAGTAGTAGTAGAGTCATTGTAAGAGTTCTCAGTTGGAGTCAGTGTCAGTTACATGATATATACGAGTTCAAGTTACTGTCAAGGTAGACTTTTCAAATCGTCCAACCCGTGCTAGCGCGGAAAACGGACGTTAAACGATGATGATGATTGTCTCGTGGAGCTATCAGTGATAGCACAAGAAATGCAGAATACTGCCACAACATAATAGTGGCGACAAAAATATTATAGCGCTGATAACAACATACAAGTGGATGAGGATCCACATTATAACAGTGGCAACAGGGATATAAACAACTCACATGGACAACGTTGAACAAAAAATTTTTTTTTCATGAGAAAATAATTCATGTGGACCACATTGAAAAGTTTTTCATGTTGAGGAATTAAAAACTCGACAGAGGAGTAACAAACCTTTTTGTTGTATATATTTTACATCCATAAAATTATGGAAAACTTGTTGAGTTGCCAACGTTGAAAATTTTTTCACGAGAAGAAATTAAAAACGTGACAGAGGAGTAACAAAGATTTTTATTGTATATATTTTACAACTGTAAAATTATGGAAAAGTTGCTAGAGGGTTTAGTTGAGTTGTAAAAACAGCAATAACACCAACAAATGTTACAGCAACAAATGCTGTAACTAATGAAGCTGGTAAACCGGAAAATACGTTTTCACCAGTCTCTGTAGCAAATTCAATAAATGAATTTTAATAAGATCTGGAAGAAGGAATCATTTTTGAGGCATATTACCGAAGATTTGAACTAATTTTTAAACATGAATGCCAAAAGTGGATGGATGAAATGAAAATGCATCTAATTCTGAGTAAACTGGTGATGATAGAACATGAGAAATACTGCAACTTTATATTACCTAAAAAAGTTTCTGACATAAATTTCATGAACACAACTGACATTTTATGTAGGATGTTTAGTGAAAAACCATTGTTCTTCAACACATGAAAGCGTTTGAACACTGAGAAAAGCAATGATAAAGATTTTACCACATATGCGGGTAGATTGAACAGAGAGTGTGAGAGATTTGAACTGGATAAACTAACTCCAGACTTGTTCAAGTGCCTGATTTTTGCTCAGGGACTTACTGCTAAAAAGGACACAGAAGTCAGAATGAAAATTCTCACAAAACTGGAAATGAACCAGGATATAACTCTCCAGAAACTGTCAGAAGAGTGCAATATGGTATTGAAAGTAAGGCACGACACAGAAGAAATCTAACGCAGAGATTGTTTACAGATAAAACCAGTGCAAAAAAGTTAGAAGACAGATAAAGTGTTTCACAAAAAACACGATATATCTCAGAAGATAAACCCATGCATGGCATGTGGTGGTAGGCACCTGAGAAAAGAGAGTCCGTTAAAAAAGAGCAAAATGTTTTCATTGTAGGAACACAGGACACATTAAATTGCACTACAGAACTAAGATGTCGAAAAATTGGACCAAACAAGAAAAAATAAATAATTTGCCATCAGAGAAAAAAGTTTGTGCAATAAACAGAAAATTCATCAAGGTGAGAATCGAAATCGCTAGCATCAGAATGCAATTAGACACAGGTAGTGACATCACTATGAAAAATGAAGAAGTATGGCGACAAATCAGTAAGCTGAAATTATTTAAATCAAATAAAGTAGCATTTGGTGTTACAGGAAAGAAATTATATTTCATCAGCAAATGTATTTGCAATGTAACTTTTCAAGGTGAAGCAAAAAGGACAATCATATGTTTAAAAAAATCACTAGACCTATTTGGCACAGAATGCATGGAGTTATTTAAAATGTGGTCAGTAATAGTAGAGTCATAAGAGTTCTCAGCTGGAGTCAGTGTCAGTTACATGATTTATATGAGTTTGAGTTACTTTCAAGGTAGATGTTTCAAAGTTATTGTCTTGTGAAGCTATCAGCGATAACACGATTGCCAAGTCATCGCCACAACATAATAGTGGCAACAAGAATATTAGTGCAGATGACAACATACAAGTGGATGAGGCTCCACATTATAACACTTTCCTATAACCGGCCATTTGACATATGGACTGTGTCTATTTCAGCCTGTCACCAGCACTAGAGAGGTTGTTTGCATGAAGACTTATCTCAGTCTAGATACAAAGCTGAAGCATATGGATAGAAATTTAACATAAAATATTGGAAAGGGGTTTTTGAAGGATGGTGTTCAAGAGAGTAAGAATCTAGTTGAATGTTCAATGTGAAACAAGGTAACAGATATGTCTAACAAGCCTGGATAGAACAAATATGCAACTAGGTAGTTTAGAGAAACAGTTGTAATAGTAGAACAGATTGAAAAGATAGAAATTTTATGCTTTTGGATGTAATTTAAGGCAATGGTCATACAAGTGAGTAACATATTCACATGTGATCACGTGACCGACCAGGCTATCAGATGTTGCCACACATCGCTGGTCACAATGCGCCTCGCATTGCTTTAGCCTTCGAATGACGCCACCCCGCTGGCTAAGCGAGCAGGCCAACAGATGAAAGAGTGAGAGAAAGAGTGGTGAAAGAGTACAGCAGGGATCGCCACCACCCCCTGCCAGAGCCTCGTGGAGCTTTAGGTGTTTTCGCTCAATAGACACTCACAACGCCCAGTCTTGGAATTGAAACTGCGATCCTACGACCGCGAGTTCGCTGCCCTAACCACTGGGCCATTGCGCCTCCACATATTCACATGTAGATAACCATATTTGTCTCTCTTGACAAGATAGCTTCATTATACTTTGGTTAACATGATCATTCTTTATTTCAAATATAGGCAATTCTAGGTTTGTGTTGATTATATTTGCTATACTAGCCTATTTCTGCACAACATTACAGATATTTGAGTAATGTTAAAATATCTAAAGGCACTTCATTGTAAATGTTAAAAATATTAACTTCAAGAAAGCGCATACAGATGGTCATGGCAGTGTAGTGAAGCCATCTAATAATGACTCTGTTCAGAAGGTTGGAATAATACATATGTGCCAGTGGGGGAAACCGAGTAGAAGGTTTAGAGAGAAGTTTTACTGATAGCTTAACATGTGTGTGTGGGCGCGGCACGTATACAGAATAATAGACAGGCCATCATGAGAACAAAGTGTATGTGTGTATAGGCATGGATGTACGTGTGTGCTACATATAAGAAAAACAATGAAGGAGAAAGTGAAAGAGTCCATAATGAGAAGTTAGACGAATGTTCATAGACACAAGAATGAGAAATACCAGTTGATAGTCAATTGTACACAGTGATTGAAATACTGCATCGAGGAGTTGTGGCAATGATGCAGAGCTGGTGCAGTAAATTTTGTACGAAGTTGTGGCTGTAATGCTACTGCCTGGGTCACTTGTACAGAAGTTCTCACAGGTTGTATATTCACTGTAAACCATGGTAAAGTAATTCATGAACAGTGTTATGTTAGAACCTGTGCAGTGTTGCTGGTTGTTGTGTACATGGAGATGTTGACATCGTTAAGAAGATGGTAGTGATGAAGAAAGAGATAGATTGCCATAATGCTGTTGGACAGGTGTTGCTGTCTGGCTTGCAAGTTGTTCTTTGCTGTTGATCCAGGGTGAAGTAATTCATAAACAGTGCTGTGTTGAAACCTGAGCATGTGGTATTGTTGCTGGATCTGGCTGTGTCTTGTGTGGTCAGTGGCTAGACCTTAAAAGGTCTAGAACCAAAGACTTCAAGACGATGAGAAGCTGAGTTTATACAAGGAACAGTAGGCTCAGCAGGGTTGAGAACAGGCTCTGTTTCATGTAATCTTATTTAGGGGCTCCAATTGGTTATATGCTGCATATTGGCATGATAGATTAAGAGCCAAATTGTGCTAATACCAACCAATCAGAGTAGTAGACACAACAGAGGCTACGTTCAAATGTATGTATATATAAAGAGGAGAGGAACTTCACTTGAGTGTACGGCTATACACATATCATGTTAAGTATTAAGCATATTGGCCTCACTTTATACACAGTATTTCACACAATAGATTTGGGTGGTTTTACATCAGACACACCCTGCAAAGGTCATGAATGTGGACCCTAAAACAGAAATTGTCATCTCACACTTGATATGATAACCTCATACCTCAGACAACTGTTTCACTTCACAGTTGCCTTTAACACATTTTGCTATAAGTCAATGAGGACAACTCTCTGTAGGCACTTAATTTGCTAGAAATAGCAACCAAATCTTCAGATCACACTCTACCAAGTTAAAAGAAGGAAGAGCACACGATAATTTTGTCCTAGCAAAGAAAAAATATAAGATGGTCATGGTTACGATACCTTTGATCATAAATTTGCTCAATCATTGAGATTAGGTCCCCTGGTCTCCAGCTCTGCAAAAATGATCTCACTACCTTTTGGGTTTCTTGTAAACCTTGACCAAATTCAAATTATGCCTCTAATCAGGTAAGACTAAATACTTGTCTTCCTTTCAAAAGTTCTTGCAGTCAAACTATAAGAGGCCAAACATTGGATTTCCTTAGCAAGACCAAGATGGAGACATTGACATTTTAGAATCCCCTATCTTGGCCCAGAATTTCCACAATCATTGAATGTAGTCAAAAGAAATATGGCTTGATAAAACACAAGGAAGTCTACCTTTGGAGTGAGAAAGAGAGAGAGAGATCAGTCAGGAGAGGACCTATAAGAACAAAAATGGTGTCCAATACAGAAGTGATAACTAGAAAATAAAACATTATGAATGTTGGGTAGGAGAAAAGATGTTATGTCAAGAATATTTAAATCTTTTGTTACCAAACCAGGTGTACCTGTTTGAAACAACCTATTTCATATTTTCATGAAAATTTCATTGCAAATCTCATCAGTTCATTCATAAAAACATGTGGTTGCACTATGCAAACAATTGAGTTACACAGTCCACCATCATTGTACATGATATCTGAGCAATGTGAATCGTTGGAGAATTCTTTAAAAATATTTTTTGCCACTTTGATTTACTGAAATGTTTCACAATGGATGCAAAATGTTGCCAAGCAGCAAGTTTGAATTCAAGTATTTTTGAAAGAAGACATAGAAAAATCTAAGAAAATATAGACATAAAAACCATGTGTGTAATTATGAATTAGGTATTTCTTTTTCTCAAAGTAAAACAATTCTGACAACAGTTCTGATAAAAAAATTTTTGTTTTTTAAATTTGCACCTGAATACAGTAAGAATTTAAAAACTGATTTTCTTAGTTATTTTTAGGAAGACATTAGACCTAGTCAGAGTCTTTGCAAGGAAATGAAACTATTTGATTTTTTTTTTTTTACATTTCCTCTGAAGTGGTTACTGTGGAAACGAATCATTAGACAGAACATAAACAAAGAATGGAAAAATAGTTTAACCTTTTAGCGTTCAAATGACTCTGCCAAATGTAAAGCATTTTTATTCATACTGTTTTAAATTAATCATGTATTGTCTCATAGCTTTGAGATTTGAATGACATTTTAGGGTAGGTGTGAGAGACTAGATCTGGCCAGTTTCAGCATAAAACAGGAGGCATATTTGGGCTGGATATGGCCAGTTTAAATGCTGGAGGGTTAAGGTTACCCACATACTTGGAAGAAAGTTTGAAATCCAACCATTTTTAAGAATATTGTGTGTGTGTGAATTTAATCAATAAAATTTTTTCAGAACATTTAAATTTTTTTTACCTATAATTTTAATTTACCTGTAAGATGTGTAACAAATTTTGATTAATTTGATCTGTGAATCATTATGTGTTTCTTGTGTATCTATGTACCATTTCCTAGTTTTGTCCAAGACAAATTCCAGTATTTCATTTTGTTTTATCTTTATTGTAAACCTGTCTTATATGCATCAAGTTCAACTGATAGATAATATCAGAATTTGCACAATTCTTCTCTATTAAAATTGTTATATACTCAGTTAATATTAGCTAATAACTCATTTTCTGAGCTGATGTTTCTCCAACAGATTTCTTAAAAATCAAGGTAGAGGCCTTGGTCTTAGGACTACCCACGTCTAGAAACTGAGGTTGGAGGTAAGCAAAGGCATACTCCCTGCAGAAAATCCAGCTCCAAGAAAGCCTCAGGATAGCAAAGGAGAATGAGCACCAGCCAGCCAAAAGGTTGGGGTGGGCTGCACCTGCCTACCTCAAAAAGAAGGTGCAAACCCTCATCCTGGGTCATGCAAGCATGACTTGCCTTATGATGGCTGAAGACCTGACGAGAAGCTTGGGGTAAGGTTGGGAAGTTGGAATGTAGGCAGTCTGCATGGAAGGGGAACTGAGGTAAGTGAGAAATTGAGGAAGAGGAAGGTATGTGCGTTGTGTGCAGGAGGCTGGGTAGAGGAGTTAGGGTGCAAGATTTGTGTGGGTCAAGAGAAGAAAGTACAAGTCGTGGTACTTGTTAAATAGGAAGGGAAATGGAGGTGTAGAAGTTTTGGTGAAGGAAGAAATCTGTAAGAAGGTGGTGGAGGTCAGAAGAAAGAGTGACAGAGTGATGACAGTGGTGTTAGCATTTGAGGAAGAAGTTGTGAGGGTGATTTGTAGGTATGGTCTACAAAGTAGAAGAGGGGAGAAAGAGTGGTTCTTTGATGAAGTGGCGAATAAGTGGGACTTCATGAGGTAGATTTGGGCATGGGTGATTATAATGGACATGTTGAGAAATGGATCCAGGGCTTGGAGGGTGTGAATAGGGGAAACGGAATTAGGGAGAGAAATGTAGAAGGAAGGATGCTGTTGGAGTTTTGTGATGAGAAAGAATTGTGTGTAGTGAACATGTGGTTTAGGAAAACAGAGAAAAGGAAGGAGGGAATGAGACAGAGATTGACTTTGTATTGGTTGATAGGAAAAACAGAAAGGATCTGAGAGATGTGAAGACAATACCAAGGGAGTCGCAGCACAGGTTGGTGGTTGCTGACTTGGATAAGAGGAAAGTTAAAAAGCATGTGAGAAAGGGAACGGTTGAGGGGAGAAGGTATGGAAACTGACGGAAGAAGAAGCAAGAGTAAGGTTTGAGGAGAGAGCTGGGGAGTTGGTAAGCATTTATGGACTGCATTTGTGGAAGTCTTTTCAAGAAGGAGTACTAAAGGCATGTGGCAAAGTGTGTGGAAGGATGGGAGGATAGGAGAGATTGAGGAAATATGTGATGGTGGAATGGTGAGGGAGGTGATAGCGAGGAAGGAGGCGCACAAAGCTTTATGTAATAATAGGACTGAGCAAATGAAAGCCAGGTATAACAACATGAAGAATCATGCAAAGGGGGTGGTTGCGAGATCTATGAGGAAGGAGGCTGAGGAGAGGTTGAGCAGGCTGGATGGAGTATTTAGGTTTATTAAATCAATGAAAAATGATGGAAGAGATGTTGAGGGAGGAAGATACAGGAGGGGGAGTGATGGAAGGTTGAATTTTAGTGAGGACAGGAGAAGAGTTTAGAAAGAGCATATGGAGGGAATTATGAACGAGGAGAATGAATGGGATCAGAGGGTGGAAGTTGTTGTAGTGGAAGGGCCAGTGGAGAGGGTTAGTTGGGAAGAAATAGTAGAGGCAATGAAGGAAATGAAAGGAACAGGAATGGCAGCTGGTCCATCTGAAGTATGTGTAGAAATGACATCTGCAAGTAGAGAGACAGAACTCTGCCAGGGCATGCTGGATGGAAGAAGAATGCCAGATGATTGGGTACTAAGTGTGGTGGTACCGATCTTCAAGGGGAAGGGGAATGCGATGAGTTGTGAGGCACATAGAGGAGTGAAGTTATTGGAGTATGCAATGAAGATGATGAGAAGTGTGTTGGAGAGGAGAATTTGGAAGAGGGTGGATGTGGACAAGATGCAATTTGGTTTTATGCTAGGAAGGGGACAATAGATGCAGTGTTCATTGTATGAGTCTGTATGAAGGGGTAAAGACAAGAGTTAGAATTGGGTCAGAGCTTTCAGAGGAGTATGCAGTGAAAGCTGGTGTGCATCAGAAATCTCTGTTGTCACTGTTGTTGTTTGCAATAGTGGTTGATGTGGTGACAGAAAGTGCAAGAGAGGGATTGATAGGAAGGAAGGAAGCACTCCGTCGGTTACGACGACGAGGGTTCCGGTTGATCCGAATCAACGGAACAGCCTGCTCGTGAAATTAACGTGTAAGAGCACTCCACAGACACGTGTACCCTTAACGTAGTTCTCGGGGATATTCAGCGTGACACAGAGTGACAAGGCCGGACCCTTTCAAATACAGGTACAACAGAAACAGGAAGTAAGAGTGAGAGAAAGTTGTTGTGAAAGAGTACAGCAGGGATTGCCACGACCCCCTGCCGGAGCCTCGTGGACTTTTAGGTGTTTTCGCTCAATAAACACTCACAACGCCCGGTCTGGGAATCGAAACCGCGATCCTATGACCGCGAGTCCGCTGCCCTAACCACTGGGCCATTGCGCCTCCACAGAGGGATTGATAATGGAGACACTGAATGTGGATGACCTTGTTCTGATGATTAAGATGATGGAGGGATAGGTTTTAGAAATGGAAGGAGGCGTTTGAAAGCAAGGGCTTGAAGGTAAACCTCGGGAAGACAAAGGTGATGGTGAGTGGGGTGGAAGGAGAAGTGTTAGTGAGTAAGGTGGATCCATGTGGTGTATGTGGGAGGAGGGTAATGGCAAATGCAGTGCTGTGTACGAGATGTGAGAAATGGATTCATGGTAGATGTACAAAAATGAAGATGGTGATCCTCAAGACTGGTGAGAGAGTTTGTTTGTGGAAGATGTGAGATAGGAGCTGGAGGGCAGGCAGAACCAGTGGAAACACTATGTGACGAGGTGGAATTGGTGAGAGGGTTTTGTTATCTGGGAGATAGAGTGGATGTAAGTAAGGGATGTGAAGCAGCTGTGACAGCAAGATAGAGATTGGCTGGGTGAAGTTCAGGGAATGTGGAGCATTGTTATATGGGAAAAGGCTCTCATTAAAGATGAAAGGAAGGGTCTATAAAAGTTATGTGAGAGCTGCAATGCTGTATGGGAGTGAGACATGGTGTCTGTGGGAGAGAGAGTTGGTAATTTTGAGAAGGGCTGAGAGAACAATGTTGAGAGAAATGTGTGGGGTGAAGCTGTTTGATAAGAGGATTGAAGATTTGATGGGAATGCTAGGGTTGGAGGAATCAGTGGAATGGTTGGCAAGGATGAATGGAGTGAGGTGGTATGGACATGTGTTGAGGAGGGATGAAGAGCATGTTCTGAGGAGGGTGATTACATTTGAGGTAAATGGAGCATGAAAATGAGGTAGACTGAGGAAAAGGCAGAGGGGACAGGCGGAGGAGAAGATTGGGAGGGTTGATCTGAAAAAGGAGGACACCCAAAACTGAGCTTGATGGTGTGAGGGTGTTGCTATAGCAATGATGTTTAAACAAAATTTAAATTATTTATATTTTGTTGAATTTACCAATATTTACCTGTAATTAGATTGCTTTGAATCAAAACTGTTTCATAAGATTTGCTTTGAGTTAAAACTTATGAAACATTTGGTTAAATTGCATTCCAAAATCATATTAGCATATTGATAGATAAAAAAGTTAAGAGTTGTTTTATGAAACCAGTCTAAATTCATGATTATTTTAGAATTTAATTGAAATACATAAGGAGTGTATTTTGGTTAGCAATATAGTAATGAAAGGGTTAACAGGAATCATCATCATCATCATCGTTTAACGTCCGTTTTCCACGCTAGCACGGGTTGGACGGTTCGACCAGGGTCTGGGAAGCCAGGGGCTACACCAGGCTCCAGTCTGATCTGGCAGAGTTTCTACAGCTGGATGCCCTTCCTAACGCCAACCACTCCGCAAGTGTAGTGGGTGCTTTTTACGTGCCACCTGCACAGGTGCCAGGGGGGGTCTGGCATCGGCCACGATCGGTTGGAGCTTTTAACGTGCCACCGGCATGGAAGCCAGCCAAGGCGGCGCTGGCAATGGCCACGTTCGGATGGTGCTTTTTATGTGCCACCGGCACAGAAGCCAGTCAGGGCGGCGCTGGCATCGGCCACGTTCGGATGGTGCTTTTTATGTGCTACGGGCACAGAAGCCAGTCGAGGCGGAGCTGGCAACGGCCACGTTCGGATGGTGCTTTTTATGTGCCACCGGCACAGGTATCACAACTACTATTTCCATTGATATTTATTTCGATGTTCATGTTCATGTACTTGACTCAACAGGTCTCCTCAAGCACAGCGGGACATTCTGGGATCCAGGGTACTTTGAATGGGAAGGGGGCTATGCGGAACTGGTGCAGGAAGCAGCCCGGGTCTTTGCAGTCACAGCATATCTCCAGAGATCTTGGTCCTTCGCCATTGCCTCAGTGAGGCCTGACAGCATTAAATAATAATGCACAGAATAACAAATAGAATACAAGTTTAATGTCAAGGATATTAAGACAAGTGTTCAGCAAATGTTGGAAGGAGGAGTCTAGAACTGGACTACAGGGTATCCTCAAGTTTCAGGCTTTAATAACTATCAATAAATGTAGTAAGATATGAAAATTATACATCATAAAAGCTTAATGTGTCTTCTTTTTGTTTCAGACTAAATAAATTCAGATTAATAAAGATAATGGTTATAGAGCAAACTACAATCATAACCCTCCACAAAAGAGGCAAAAGTAATACAGCTATAGCAAAAATGCTTAACTGAACAACAGTCTGGAAAATTGACAAGAAATTTTAAGAGACTGGTTCCACCATTGATCAACCTGGACATAGCCAAAAAAGAAGTTTGTGAACCCCTCAGCTCATCAAAAGTATCAGAGAAAAGATATGGTGAAAGCCTCATTGTTCTGTCAGAAAACTGGCTACCACAGCAAAAGTAAGCTGAACATTGATGTATCAAGTGCTGAAGGAGAATCTCAGGACCCACCCCTCCAAGATGGTCCACTGTCATGAGCTCATGCAAATTTATAAGGCCATGAGACTGGAGAGAAGTCATCTTATCCTGCATCAGATTACTGAAGCTACTGCCCAACCTAGTATTCACTGATGAAAAGAAATTTGACATCAAACAGACAGTAAACCACAAGAGCAACCAGCTTTGGAGTGTATCTGGCTTCATCGAAGGTAGACTCATACTGCCTCCATAGGCAAATGAGCACCTTCAAGGTGCAATTTGGAGCCTCCAACAGGACTTGGCACCATCCCACAACTCCAAACAGACACAACACTGAATTTGAAAAATATTCTGTCATTCATAGGCAAGGTAGTATGGCCCTCAAGAAGCCCCAATCTCAACCCATTGAATTTTTTTGTTTGATTCATTCTGGAGACGAGGGTCTCAAGCACTCCTCATGCTTCGCTCAAAGCTCTGAAGGCAAAACTGCACCAGAAATGATTCTGCAACAACAGCTGCATGCCATATGTGAAGCATTTGCACCTAGACTGTGATTTGAGACAGAGGTGATCATCTTGAATAAATGTGGTAGTGTCATAATTGTGTTTCCTTTACCATTGCATTGGACCAGAAATATAACAATATTTTGCTGTAGCAAAATTGAAAAAAGTTGGTTGCCTAAGTTTTGGGATACCCTGTACATAGATTTTAAGTGCTCTGTATTTTTTTTAATGTTTTAATCCATTTTATATCTATGCTGGCAATATTGAGTAGTTCTTAGCAATTTTAGCAATATGGTTATAGCAATATGGTTAGCAGCAAGTATTTTTCTAGTTGAACTTCTTTCTTACCACTAACCATACAATTACAATATAGGAGTAGAAACTATTAGCATCCAGACAGACTGAGGGTGCATTAAATATTTTGCACAAGAACACAATTGCTGGATTTAAATTTGGAGTCATGACCACATGGTCAGTAGCCTAGCTGAAAATGATAGAGTTAAGGGAAGATACAGAGCATGTAAATTCAGAAGCATAGCAGAGACTGACAGTAACATCTCATATTGTTGTCTATTCCCAGGTCACTCCCAACAGAACAGACCCAGCATTCCAGCTATAACCAATTTATCTAATTAGAAGTATGTCTAAGACTACCTTATTCAATGCACGCTGTCCTTATTTAAGACAAAGAATGTAATTTGAAGGTTGACTGAGATAGGCTCCCTTGAGAGTTGAGTATTTGTAATGGTTTATCAAACAGGCTGTCATTAAAATATTAAGCACAAAGATAATTTTTGTGGCTAGAAATGTATAATTTATTAAGTTAAAATTAAATGGGGGTGCCCCAGCATGGCCACAGCTTGTGAGCTGAAACTAGATAAAATAAAATAAATAAATAAATAAAATGTTACTAGTACTTATTTGACTGGACTCAGAAAATATTCAGTTAACTACACTTTATGGAAACTTAACTGATATAATTATTTGTTGGTGGAATAAGGACAGAGTTGAAGAGCTGATATGATTTTCTGCTCTGCTTCTATTCACTTCAGGTACATAAGCTGAAGACAGATTTGACAAAGTTTAGTGTAAAACTTTAGGATAGTATGGGATAGTGAAGTTGCACATGTAGTTGCAAGGTGTTTCAGGATTGTTTTTGTCAGACAGACCTAAACACAAATTCAACATCCTGAATATCCAAGGAATTCTGGGATTACACAGTGATGGGGTGGATAGATATATGATATGCAATGGAAGAATTGCAGCGGGTTTTCTGGAAGAACATCATGATTAAAAATAAGTATATAAAGCAGGTACCCATAAAACGTCATGCTATAGTTAAGTATCCTTATTCATCTGTCCACATGGACAATGATCATGTCATAACTTACGGTTTGAAGCACTTAAATGGTATGTCTGGGAGTGGATGGCAAGTCCTTTCTTAGCAATATGCCAGCAGCTCTGGACTTTCTCAACATCATCTATTGCTAAGCTTGTCAGTTTCTGATTTTCTTAGATACAGTGGCACTGTTTTTGAGCCTGCACCAAGTAAGTCTCTCAGCAGCAAGACTCCTCATGACAATTGATGATGAAGTCTTTTAGGAGGGTCTTGAGAATGTCCTTGTAGCATTTGTGCTATCCACTGATTGAACATTTAACATAATTTTCTGTAAAAAGAAACATTTTGGAATACAACTGTCATCCATTTTGGTGTGCCTGTTATAAACAGTTCACATTTCACTACCAAAGAGCAAAGTTGGCAGAACAACAGCTCTGAAGATCTTCAGCTTATAATCCTTCTTTATCCAGATGATCTATCCAAAGTGATAGTAGCTTTGACAATTCTGCTAATAGCTTTACAAATGATAAGGACAAAGTGCTGCCAAAGTATGCAAAAATATCAATAAACAGCAGAGTTTGATATTTGACCAACTTGTGAAGCTAGAATCTGATATTAGAATGTTTAGTAATGGTGAGTGTAGTGTGATTTTCTTTTTCTTTTTCTTTTTTTTTTGTCAAAGCAAACTCTCTGGGTAAGTTCTTTAGTTTGTTTTGGCCTTCACAGTTAAGGCTGTGCTGAAACAATCCATTCTAAGATGAGTTATTAGTAGTGATGGAATCAACTTTTGAACAGTCAATTACGTCAGATTTTTGAAGTACTAAAGAAATCTAGCTGTACGAACTTTTCAGCAAACCATAATACGATTCCAGTCATTTGGAATGTGAGCCAAACTGTTTTTTTTCTGTAATAAGTTACTCCAAAGAGAAAAGGCAGTACCCACATAATTTACTGGGAGATCAATGCTGCTGATATCTAGCCTGAACATCATCATCGTTTAACATCCGTTCTCCATTTTAGCATGGGTTGGATGGTTCGACCGGGGATCTGGGAAGCCAGAAGGCTGCACCAGACTCCAGTCTTATCTGGCAATGTTTCTACAGCTGGATGCCCTTCCTAACGCCAACCACTCCGTGAGTGTAGTGGGTGCCTTTTACGTGCCACCTGCACAGGCGCCAGGCGAGGTTGGCAACGGCCACGGTCGGATTGGTGCATTTTACGTGCCACTGGCACGGAAGCCAGTCGAGGCGGCACTGGCATCGGCCACGATCGGATGGTGCTTTTTACGTGCCACCGGCATTAGAAAAAAAATGTAGACAAGGAGAAACTGGAGTTTGATGCTTAAGGTAGCATTCAAAACAGAAACACAGTTTACACCTTCTGTATGTATTCGGGTCAATTTAAGTGACTGTGCTCTTCTTGTATCTAACTGACACCTCGTACCAATTTAAGCAATTTGGGTGAGTATATTGAGTTTATCTGTATCACATGGAAGAGATAATTTTGAATATTGTAGCTATTTTAAGAGGGAGATAATAAGAAACATGTCATTAGATTTAATGTCAAGAAAGAGTACCCAGCTGTAGAAACCTTGCCAAAGAAGACACTGGACACCAATGCAGCCTTCAGGCTAGTCAAGTCCTGTCAAACAGGCCAAGCCATTCCAGCATGGATGTTAAATAAGGATGGTGATGATGATCAAATTTTTAATTTTTGTAATATATTATTAATGCTAGTTTATAATTGGTTGTAATGCATGCTGTATAGTTTGATTTTCTTTATAAGATTCTCATATATTCTTCTGTCAGGTGAGTTCGCTTTTAATAGGTGTTTTCTAATTTTGAATTGAATTTGTTTCTAGAATAAAGTTTGGTTTACTAAATTATTTGTATATCTCATTAATTATCAATATGGTTTATTAATTTCTTTTTATTGAAGAGAATCTAAAGGCTCTAAGTAAGGATTCAATATAGCAGTAGCTGAACAACAGTGTTGCTGGTTATAGGAGGTGACCAATGGGCTAATCACTGGTTCATGGGATTTTTGAGAGTAAGAAACATCTTTTACTTGTACAGAACAAATATCTCAGAGAACTTTGAAGAAAGTGCAATTTTTTCAGATATTGGTCAACACAAGGTTATAGCAGAAAACACCTGCTCAAGGTACTGTACAATGTATTCCAGAATCACATGGTTGCAAAGCAAATATTTTAACCACACAGACATATCTATAACTAATATTTTATACATATGTGGACACCTAGTATCGCCATGCATCTATAGATAATGTGTCTTCTCAATGTATCTGATGAATGATATAGTTTCTAAATAATATTAATTCTTATCTATCTTACTCTACATTGGATAATAAAGTTATTTTCTAACTTTTTATCTTTTAATCTGACATTTTTTCCCCATTGTGCTATAATCACAGTCATTATGGATTATACTCTCAAATTAACACCAAACACACGACCAAACTATTTTCTGGTGATTGAAAGAAACCCAACATAGATGAACAAAAGAAAATTTGAAGTCCAAATAAGAAACAGAGCCACCAACCCTGTCACTCTCCAAGATTCTAGCAACTACTACTAAAATACATTCATTCAGAAAAAAAAGATATGGAAGATTTAGAAACGTTAATAGCTCTCCAAAATTTTAGCATTCAAACACAGTAAAGGAATAAACACAAACAAAAGACCAATTGCAGCGTGGAAGGTTAAAACTGGTGCAAAGTTGTTCTTAATAATACAGATTTCAAAAGCAAAATAGTCCCCTATCTTGCACACATCTGTTGAAAGTATATGAAAGAAAAAGAGATTAAAATTGTAAATATATTTACCTTGTAAACTTCTGAAAAGAAGCCTCTTCCAATTTTTTCACAAATGAAGTCATCAAGACGAGTGAGAGCAGAAACGGCATGTTTAAGAGCTTCACATGAGTTCGAGCTTGTAGGTCGGTAACTACTGCCTGCTGCCTGACACAAATTATTTGAGACATCCGATTCGTTATCATCATCTTCATCATCAAAATATCTACTTTCTTCACCTAAATCGATGGTTTGGCTGCGAACAGCTTTCATACTACTACGTAAGTGATTCCGTGGTGGACCGTTAAGATAACTACTGAACGGCTGGCCGTTCTCTCCTGTTTGGAGACTAGTAACCATTCTATAAAATTTTATGATCAGAAACAGGTACCTAGACGAATGTAAAAATACAATCAACGTTAGGTCGAATGACAACAAAATTAGTTTTCATGTTAACAATACAAAAATACAAATTACTTGTTACAATTATTTCCATTTTTTTATTTCATTAATGTTACATTTTGAAGGTAAAAGTGGATTTGCTAGAACACATACCTTAACAATATGCTTATCGAAGATTAACACTAAACAGCTTCAGTGTGTACCAAAATGGTTAGCTAGAGCGAAATCTTCCCACGTAAAATTCGTCAATGACGCGAAAGACTGCGTATTTCTATAAATATACACATTGGTCATTCACCTACTAGAATCAAAAGTACAATAATATCTATGTTGCAAGTGATAATTAAAAATAAGCCTTTGCGATAAACAATAATGTAAATTCTAAAAGGAAATTTAATTTTTTCTGAAACATACAACAGCGAAGAAAGGGAGGGGGTTGTTGCTGTGGTACTGTGAAGCAAGACTGGCATTAATATCTGCAGCAACTACTGTTAGGTGCGTGAAATGTTTTTTTTTTTTTTTTTTTCCAAGTAGACCACTAACGTTTGGCATTCCAAGGAAATGATGAGAGAAAAGAATAAAAGCTATTTGTTTAAAATGCTGATAAGAGTGAAATACTAACAAAATGTTCGGATGAATGTTTAACATTAAACATTTCCCAATGCTTAGTTATATAATGCGATGGTATAAAGCATTTCAAAATAATTGAGCCTATTTATTGCTGGAGTATTTCAAAAGAGAGTTTAGCTAGAGTGTTGTTCCGTTAGAGGGCAATTGCAACATAGCAGCAGCAGGAAGGCGATTTCGCTTTTATAAACAGATCGACGAAAAGTATACCGTTTCTACCTACAGCAACAAACAGCAGCCAGCACGTGAAGTAAATGATCTAACTCAAAATAAATACCACACAGACATGAAAAAATAAATCGCTTATTTAGTTAGGATTCTCTTCCCCCCTCATCAACTTTCCATGAAGAACAACAAAACCTGTCGATTCTAGTTTTTAGTTCTATTCTTATCTGAAATGAGACGAAATACCTGTAAATATTGTTAAGATAAATTTTTATAAGCAAACGTCACTGCTGTCTAATTGCTAGAAATCTTTAAAACACGGCTGGACAGAATTAAGAAAACAGCGCACACACGCATACAGATATATTCCAGGTGGGTCGGTCTCGAAACTGAAAAACAAAAGGAATGAAACTAAGTTTTAAGACTATGTGACTGGAGTGTGCAGAGTTTGACTGATAAGTTGTAAATAAACAGAAAGAGAATAGATACAAACCATTCTGAAAGTGGCAGCTTTCACTATAGTTTCAAGTTTTTACATGAAACTATTTGGAAGATATCAGATAAAAAAGACAAGATAATCAGAGTTTTGTAGCATTATTAAAATCTCTGTTAGACAAAAAAAGAAAATCTTTGACAGGTGTGCTCAAAACATAAGGTTTGGTGGTGGAATATGAACGTCAATAAACAGAAGAATTCATCAATTCGATGTTTATCCCATAGAATATTTATAACGATGTAAATATTGTTATTCCTTGGCACTAAATCATTGAGTATGATCATTGATAATTAGGTTGGGTGTTACTGTCACGTTGGCTTCCGCCCCCAAACACGCGCGCACTTATACCTACATATGAGAGAATAAGAGAATGTAAACTTTAAATTAAAAGTAGCTAATTTTACTCAGTAATTAATGAATAGTAATGAATTCTAATTTAAAACAAAGAGAAGGAAGAAAAAGCACCAGACGACAATAAACCTGTTTTATTATGGTGCGAGTATTTCATTAAACTTCCTTTATATCAATTGCAAAATTCGTCTACGGGTCCGTCAAATAAGGGAGGAGTTAGAAAAGAAAAAGAATAGGTTCACTTGCCATGATCCTGGTGAAAGATACTTTCGACTACGCAAGCATAAGGGCAATTTTCTAATGGAGGTCGAATCAACTGCAGTATCTGATATTGTTTTATCAAGCACAGAGGAATCAAAGGCACGACTGATTAGGATTTGAAACAAAAATGCAAAGGTAACATATTAGATAACGTAAAATGATTCTATTGTGCTCTACCAATTGCGGTGGTACTTCCAACTGCTATATGTATGTATGTGTATATATGTCTGTGTGTGTGTGTATAATATATATATATATATATATATATATATATATATATATATATATATGCCTGTGTATATATAATATATATATATATATATATATGCCTGTGTATATATATATATATATATATATATATATATGCCTGTGTATATATATATATAATATATATATATATATATATATATGCCTGTGTATATAATATATATATATATATATTATATATATATATATATGCCTGTGTATATAATATATATATATATATATATTATATATATATATGCCTGTGTATATATATTATATATATAATATATGCCTGTGTATATATATATATATATATATATATATATATATATATATACTTTATTTAAAGCAGCAGAAAATTCAACAAAACCTGTTACTCTGAGTTTCCCGTTTTGTTGAATTTTTTGCTGCTTTAAATAAAGCATATTACTCTACCACTGGTATTTGAGTACTCTTTTTTCCACCTTGTTTCACATTTATGTGTTTACTCCGGTATATATATATATATATATATATATATATATATATATATATATATATATATACTAGCATACCCGTATTGTCAAAATACAGACAGTTTTATTTATGATAGAAAATGACATATAACAATGCGTGAAACCATTGCTAAATGTCAGCAATCGAGTAAATATATGTATACACACAGAATTGAAGCACTTGACAAATCAGATATGGTTGCATCAGTTGAAAATATCCACACAATGTGTGGTATGAAACAGCCACTTTTCCAGGCCAACATGAATCAGACATATACCTGGATGCCCTTCCTGTTGCCAACCCTCATCTATTTTCAAGTAAAATTTCACTGTGCCCATACATGTTCACATAGCAGATTGGAAATGAAAAACACCTCTTGCATGACAGTGACACTTGCTTACTACCATTGTCCAATATCAAGGCAAGGAGATAGTAAAACGCGCATACATCATCATCATCATCATCATCATTTAGCGTCCGCTTTCCATGCTAGCATGAGTTGGACGGTTCAACTGGGGTCTGTGAAGCCAGAAGGCGGCATCAGGCCCAGTCTGATCTGGCAGTGTTTCTACGGCTGGATGCCCTTCCTAACGCCAACCACTCCGTGAGTGTAGTGGGTGCTTTTTACGTGCCACCCGCACAGGTGCCAGATGGAGCTGGCAAACATGCCACCCGCACAGGTGCTAGACATATATGTTCACATATGCATATACATATATACTTACACACAGATGTGTGTGTAAGCATGCACACATACAAACATACATATATAAGATACAGTTTTGGCTTCATACCAATTATTATTGGAGCAGCAGGATACATCCCAACCTGTCTAGAGCAAAGTGTGGCTGAACTAGGGTTCCTGAGGAGAAAATGCAAATCCTTAATTCATACAGTACAAAGATCACAATATCTAGGACTATAGAAATCTGCAAGACCATCTAAAAGATGTAAAAGATGATGAACAAAACAAGATGCTTTCCTTTACAACCTTGCTATCAAGTAGGTGGCAGGTCAAAATTTACTCTAAATTAAAGAAAGAACATCCATACACACATATATACAGTGGCCTTCTTTCAGTTTCTGTCTATCAAATCTACTCACAAGGTTTTGGGGGGTCCTAGGATATATATACACATATATACATGCATACATATATACACCCATACACACACACACCCACATACATAGGTGCAGGTGTGGCTGTGTGGTAACAAACTTGGTTCCAAAACACATGGTCCTGAGTTCAGTCCCACTGTGAGGTAACTTGGCATGTGTCTTCTGCTGTAGCCTCAGACCAACCAAAGCCTTGTCACTGCATTTTGTAGACACAAACTGAAAGAAATCAATTGTATATATATGTAAGTCTATGTGTGTGTCTTAAGTCTGCTCAGGACTTGGTGCTTGCTTCTTCCATGGGTATGAGTAAGTATTTCATTTATATCTCGCGTATTTGCCGCTGAAGAGGGGAAAATTTCTTGTGAATTAACCCCGAAATTGGACCAATAAGGTAATAACGAATTTTTTAGAGATTTCTATCGGTTTGTTTCGAGACACGTAAATTTAATGGTTATCGACAATTTTTTTGTTTCGGCGTATCTGGCATTAGAATTTTTCTTCTGCCTTTAACTTGTAAATTATGTATAAATTATACCTTTAAAGGCATTTTTTGATATGCTGGCCATTGACAAAAAATTTTTCCCAAAAAAAATTTTATCCTATATTAATTATAAATAGATTAGTGTTCACTTCCGGATTCTATCACTCTGTGAAAGTTTCTAGTTCGAATCACACATGTCTCGAGGTGCGCCGAAGATTTTTTTATTATGGATATATTTGGGGTACTTAAGTCTGCTCGGGACTTGGTGCTTGCTTCTTCCATGGGTATGAGTAAGTATTTCATTTATATCTCGCGTATTTGCCGCTGAAGAGGGGAAAATTTCTTCTGAATTAACCCCGAAATTGGACCAATAAGGTAATAACAAATTTTTTAGAGATTTCTATCGGTTTGTTTCGAGACACGTAAATTTAATGGTTATCGACAATTTCTTGTTTCGGCGTATCTGGTATTAGAATTTTTCTTCTGCCCTTAACATGTAAATTATGTATAAATTTTACCTTCAAAGGCATTTTTTGATATGCTGGCCATTGATAAAGTTTTTTTCCCGAAAAAAATTATAA